>NC_069499.1:262001626-262184126 GCF_027579735.1 Bombina bombina | reverse complement strand
GCTGTTCATTTCTTCATTTTTTTTATTTTTTTACCTGCAGCTGGGAGCAGCTGAGTATAACTTTTTACAGAGAACTTACTCTGCTGAGCTGAGGAGATTGTGAGGTAAAATATCTTCCTTTTTTACATAGAGATACTCAGGTGATATTTTCCTGTCAGCTTTTTACAGTTATACTGCATCCGTTTCAAGTGATTTAGCATATGAGTATTATGTCCCTTTAAGACAATATATGATGATTACTAATAAAAGGTTAAAGGGACATTAAACCCCCAATTTATTTTCATGATTCAGATAGAGAATACAATGTTAAACAACTTTTTATTTTACTTCTATTATCTAATTTGCTTATTTCTTTTGATATTCTTTCCTGAAAAGCATATCTAGATAGACTCAGTAGCTGCTTATTAGTGGCTGCACATAGATGCCTCGTTTGATTGGCTGACCCATGTGCATTGCTATTTCTTCAACAAAGGATATCTAAAGAAAGAAGCAAATTAGATAATAGAAGAATAAATTGGAATGCTGTTTAAAATTGTATTCTCTGTCTGAAATTTTGGGTTAAATATTACTTTAAGAACCAAAATAATTTTCTCAATAAAAACATAATTTATGTAAGAACTTACCTGATAAATTAATTTCTTTCATATTGGCAAGAGTCCATGAGCTAGTGACGTATAGGATATACAATCCTACAAGGAGGGGCAAAGTTTCCCAAACCTCAAAATGCCTACAAATACACCCCTCACCACACCCACAATTCAGTTTAATGAATAGCCAAGTAGTGAGGTGATAAAATGAGGAGTAAACAGCATACAAAAAGAGGAACTGGAAATAAAATTGTGCTTTTATACAAAATCATAACCACCAAAAAAAGGGTGGGCCTCATGGACTCTTGCCAATATGAAAGAAATGAATTTATCAGGTAAGTTCTTACATAAATTATGTTTTCTTTCATGTAACTGTCAAGAGTCCATGAGCTAGTGACGTATGGGATAGAAATACCCAAGATGTGGAAGACCACAGAAGAGTCACTAGAGAGGGAGGGATAAAATAAAAACAGCTATTTCCGTTGAAAAAATAAAATCCACAAAAAAAAATAAGTCTCATAAATTTCACATAAATTTCACATAAATTTTAAGAAAAAAAAAACTTAAATCATAAGCAGAAGAAACAAACTGAGACAGCTGCCTGAAGAACTTTTCTACCAAAGACTGCTTCAGAAGCAAATACATCAAAATGGTAAAATTTAGTAAATGTATGCAAAGAAGACCAAGTTGCTGCTTTGCAAATCTGATCAACCGAACCTTCATTCTTAAAAGCCCAAGAAGTGGCGACTGATCTAGTAGAATGAACTGTAATTTTCTGAGGCGGAGACTCTCCCGCCTCCAAGTAAGTCTTGTGAATCAAAAGTTTTAACCAAGATGCCAAAGAAATGGCAGAGGCTTCCTGACCTTTCCTAGGACCATAAAAAACAACAAATAGACTAGAAGTCTTCCTGAAATCTTTAGCAGCTTCGACATAATATTTCAAAGCTCTTACAACATCCAAAGAATGTAAAGATCTTTCAAGAGAATTCTTAGGATTAGGACACAAGGAAGGAACAACAATTTCCCTACTAATGCTGTTAGAATTCACAACCTTATGAAGAAATTTAAACAACGTCTGCAAAACAGCCTTATCCTGATGGAAAATCAGAAAAGGAGACTCACAAGAGAGAGCAGACAATTGAGAAACTCTTCTAGCTGAAGAGATAGTCAAAAGAAACAACACTTTCCAAGAAAGTAGTTTAATATCCAAAGAATGCATAGGCTCAAAAGGAGGAGCCTGCAAAACCTTCAAAACCAAATTAAGACTCCAAGGAGGAGAGATTGATTTAACTACAGGCTTAATATGAACCAAAGCCTGAACAAAACAGTGAATATCAGGAAGTTTAGCAATCTTTCTATGAAATAAATCAGAAAGAGCAGAGATTTGTCCCTTCAAACTACCTGCAGACAAACCTTTATCCAAACCATCCTGAAGAAACTGTAAAATACTAGGACTTCTAAAAGAATGCCAAGAGAATTTATGAGAAAAACACCATGAAATATAGGTCAGAGAAACCTCTATGACTAAGCACTAAGCATTCAATTTCCATACCTTTTAAATTTAGCGATTTGAGATCCTGATGAAAATATGGACCTTGAGACAGAAGGTCTGGCCTTAAAGGAAGTGGCCAAGGTTGGCAACTAGACATCCGGACAAGATCTGCATACCAAAACCTGTGAGGCCATGCTGGTGCTACCAGAAACACATGCGATTGTTCCATTATGATCTTGGAGATCAGCCTTAGAAAAAGAACTAGAGGCGGAAAAATGTAAGCAGTTTGGTAAAACCAAGGAACTGCTAACGCACCCACCATGTCCACCTGAGGATCCCTGAACCTGGAAAGGTACCTGGGAAGTTTCTTGTTTAGATGGGAAGCCATCAGATCTATTTCGGGAAGACCCCACATCTGTACAATCTGACAAAATAAAAATACATATGGATGGAGAGACCACTCCCCTGGATGTAAAGACTGATGACTGATATAATCCACTTCCCAATTGTCTACACCTGGGATATGTATTGCAGAAATTAGAGAGGAGTAGGATTCCGCCCAAGAAAGTATACAAGATACTTCTTTTATCGCTAAAGGACTGTGAGTCCCACCCTGATGATTGACATATGCCACAGTTGTGATATTGTCTGTCTGAAAACGAACAAATGATTCTCTCTTTAATAGAGGCCAAGCCTGAAAAGCCCTGAAAACAGCACAGAGTTCTAAAATATTGATTGGTAACCTCGCCTCAAGGATTCCAAACTCCTTGTGCTGTCAGAGACCCCCAGACAGCTCCTCACCCTGTGAGACTTGCATCTGTTTAAATCACAGTCCAAGAAGGATGAACAAAAGAGGCCCCTTGAATAATCCGATGATGGTCCAACAACCAGGACAAAGAGAGTTGAATGTTGGGATTTAAGTATATTAATTGTGATATCCGAATATAATCCCTGCACCATTGATTCAGCATGCAAAGCTGCAGAGATCTCATATGAAAACGAGCAAAGGGGATCGTGTCTGATGCTGCAGTCATGAGACCTAAAACTTCCATGCACATAGCCACTGAAGGGAATGAACGAGACTGAAGGTTTTGACAGGCAGAAACCAATTTCATTTGTCTCTTGTCTGTTAGATTCAGTGTCCATGACTCTTGTCTTTATCTGGAAACCTAAAAAGGTGACCCTTGTCTGAGGAATCAAGAAACTCTTTGGAAAATTGATCCTCCAACCATGTTTTTAAAGAAACAACACAAGTTGATTCATGTGAGATTCTGCTAAATGAAAAGATTGAGCCAGTACCAAGATATCGTCCAAATAAGGAAACACTGCAATACCCTGCTCTCTGATTACAGATAGAAGGGCACCAAGAACCTTCGAAAAGATTCTTGGAGCTGTTGCTAGGCCAAATGGAAGAGCAACAAATTGGTAATGCTTGTCTAAAGCAGTAATAGTGGAAATAATAGCATCCAACTGGGAACCAAACACATTATTACCCTGGAATGATAGAGATAGTAACCTAGATTTAGATACCATGTCAGCATTCCATGATTTGAGCAATAAAGCTCTTCTAGATAAAATAGCCTAAGACATAGATTTAACATCAATCTTGATGATATCAAAAATAGCATCACAGATAAAATGACTAGCATGCTGAAACAAACAAACAATGCTATGCAAATCAGAATCTTTTTCCCGATGTGCTAAGCTATCCAACCAAAAAGTTGATGCAGCTGCAACATCAGCCATAGAAATGGCAGGTCTGAGAATATAGCCAGAATGTAAATAAGCTTTATTTAGATAAGATTAAATTTTCCTATCTAAAGGATCCTTAAAAGAGGTACTATCTTCCATAGGAATAGTAGAATGCTTAGCAAGAGTAGAAATAGCCCCATCAACCTTAGGGACTTTTCCCCAAAACTCTAACTGGGGAAACAACTTTTTTAAACCATGAAGAAGGAACAAAAGAAGAACCAGGCTTAGTCAATTCCTTAGCAATCACATCAGAAATAGCATCAGGAACATGAAAAACATCAGGAGTAATCACAGGAGGTTCATAGACAGAATTTAAACATTTACTGGATTTATTATCAAGAGGTCCAGACTCCTCAATATCCAAAGTTTTAACAAAGAATGAATATACTCAATCTTAAAAAGATAAGTTGATTTATCAGTGTCAATGTCTGAAGTAGGATTTTCTGAATCAGAGAGATCCTCATCAGAGGTGGATATATCAGTATGTTGTCGGTCATTCCAAATGTCATCAGTATTATGAGGTTTTAAAAGAACTTTTATGTTTATTTGAAGGCGCTATAGCAGCCATAGCCTTCTGTATCGCATCAGCAATATAATATTTCATATCAACAGGGATAACATGTACTTTAGATATTGAAACAACAGATACTGTACTAGCACTAATATATAAATTTTCTGCATGCAAAAGCTTATCATGACAACTGTTACATACTACAGCTGGAGATATAAACAGATACACTTGGCTTTGGTAGAACTGTGTTCAGGCAGCATAGTTCCTACAGCAGCTTCTGAGACAGGATCAGATTGAGACATCTTGTAAAATGTAAAAGAAAAAATAACATTTAAATAGAAATATCTTATTTCTACATATAGCAGTTTCAGGAATGGGAAAAAATGACAAAAAAGCAAATAGCATAGCCTTTGGATTATAAAGAAGGCAAGGAGCATATAGGAAGTGGGGTAAAATAAAATTTAAAAAAATTGGGCGCCAAGTATGATGCACAACGCAAAAGGAAGTTTAATTTTTTTTTTTTTGCCACCAACAAACGGAACTCAACAACTCGTGTCATAATAAACACAATTTTGAGCCAAACAACCTTGTGTCAACCAAGACACAGGAAATGACGAACTTGCATCATTACAGACGAACATTCACACCAAAAAAATTCTCACGCCAAGAATGACGCAATAAATAACAGCATTTTGCACCCTCACAAGCCTTATTTGCCCGCAAGTTTTTCAAAAGAAAAAACAAGTTAAATTGGAAAATACCTCAGGTAAGACAAACTTCCTAAAACATTATTCCCATAACGAACCTGCCAGACTGCAAAGGGAAATATACAAAGACCTGACTCATGGCAAATATAAGTAAAATACATATATTTAAAACTTTATATTAATACATAAATCAGCAAACCATAGCTGAGGGTGTCTTAAAATATTGATACATACTTACTGAAAGACACCCATCCACATATAGCAGATAGCCAAACCAGTGCTAAAAACTAACAGCAGAGGTAATGGTATATAACAGTATATTGTCGATCTGAAAAGGGAGGTAGGAGATGAATCCCTACGACCGATAACAGAGAACCCTTGAAAGATTCCCCATGAGGGAAACCATAAAATCAATAGGCGATACTCTCTTCACATCCCTCTGACAAATACTGTACTCTGAGAGGAATTAGGCTTCAGAATGCTTAGAAGCGCTTATCATAGAAGAAATCATAAAAATCAAGTACAAACTTACTTCACCACCTCCATAGGAGGCAAAGTTTGTAAAACTGAATTGTGGGTGTGGTGAGGGAGGGGTGTATTTATAGGCATTTTTAGGTTTGGGAAACTTTGCCCCTCCTGGTAGGATTGTATAACCCATACATTACTAGCTCATGGACTCTTGCCAATTACATGAAAGAAATTACCTGTTTATAATCGTCAAGTTTTTCTCATCCATCAGCTTATTCCAAATCTATTTTCTGCTCCAATAATACAAAGAAAGACATCTAACAGAATACACCAAGCTTTCAATCAGTTCTTATAACCTTTCCCCCAAATATAGTGTATAATATAAGTATGATAACTGTGTAGTAAAGGCAAAGAAAACCTTATGAAAGCTCAGTTTAAGAGACAGGGTGGCAGGGCATAAAGGCAGCACTGCATAAAAGAAATAGCTGTAAGAGAGGTACATATAGTGTCACTTCGGAGAAAGTGTTAGCTCTGCATATCTACAGTAGAGACAGGTGTATGTAATAGAGGCCGATATCACTAGGTATTCTCACATGAACCTTTTGAAAAAAGACAAGACCACTGCCACACAGACAGAATTACATCAATAACCCACTAGTTGCGAACTAAATAGCTTTTTTCTCATTACATAACATATACCCCTATAAATAGGGAGCAGATAATATACAAAAACTGCTAAGAGTTAACTTGTTCTTTATAACCAGTTGGAGGAGGCCCTGCAGTACAAATTCGCAGTCACTAATTAAAAACACACAAGGGAGTCTGAAATCACCTCCTAGATAGAAATGGATGTTGCTTTAATTAGGCATAGCAATATGCTTAATTAATACACAGCTTTATTGTCCATGAAGCGGCTTGTGTTATAGAAGAGCTGGATTGTAATTATAGGGTTGCAGATACTTATTGTTTTCAGTGTTTTACATGACAGCAAAGTGGCGATACAGAGGGGTAAATTAGGAGGAGAGTGTAATATTCCCACTGCAATAAAAACATTGTGTAGCATGTAAAATTTGTGCAAGGGTATATTACATACCCCTACATATACCTCTCCCCTGCCGGTTTTAGTGAATTCACAAATAACCAATCAAAGTTACCAGAGGAAAAAATAAACTATGTCTATTTCTGATGAAATACAGTTTGTTAGATTGCTCTACCAGATGCTTGTGCTGACACAAGCAAAATTAAATGGTAGAATTTACTGAAAGAAATACCATGTGGAGCATCACAATGAAAGGTCCAAGAAACTCTGTTGCATAGTTGCAGAAGCCTTAATAAATAGATCATAATAAAGATACTAGAAATCTCAGAAATAGACTGAGATCTCTAAAAATAGTTAAAAGTGAAGAAAGCTTTAACATTGTAAGTAATTAAAACACCTACAGTATAATCACAACATTTTTTAGAAAGTGATATCAAACTGTTTGGACATCCCAGTTTACATTGTTGGATCAGATATCCAGAAGTGGAGGCTACATCAAACCACTCGGGAACTACTGAGAAAAGGTTGTCCTGAAAAATTCAGTGACCAAACAAGGAGACTTGTGAGGAAAGACAAGACAATGTAATGCCATCAGTCAATTTAAGGGCTTAATTTATCAAATAAAAATTAGTCAAGATCACTTTTTTGTGCCTACAAATGTGCACGCAATGCAAATCTAAAATGTGCCTAAAAACTCATTAAGTTCATGTGTAAAATGTTACCAGGCACATTGCCCTTGCCTAGTCACTTGGGTGCGGTCAAAAAAGTGTTAAATTACATTTCTCCTGTCAGATCATCTATTGTGTGTCTTGTTTAATCTCCTAGTAACTGATTTATCATTTTTTTTCACCCAAGATGAACATAAAATTCTCCTCCTAATGCATGCAAACAAGTTGTCCATATATACTGTGGAGAACTGCAGTAGTCTTGGAGCTTCTCTGGTATTTAACAACAACATTAAGGAATATTTTTTGATTTGGAATGGAATTTCTATTTCTCTTCAAGTGAAAAGGGATAAGGAAAATAAAAATATATATATAAAATATCTTCAAATATTTTCAAGGGTATCCTTGAAAAAGCATAACTATCCACATCATCCTGAAGAATTCTATAAATTCTAAAAGAGTGACAACTTAACCAATGAGACTTTTGATGAATTAAAGTACTCATTCTGACATGGATGCCCAGTTGGCTGAACACGAGACAAAGTTGTCTGGTTGTTCTATGTCATCTCAGAGCCATATAGGCAAATCCATACCTGGAAGATGAAAATTTAATTCTATACATAGTCGAGGTACCACACTTGAATTATTAAAGGAACAGTCAACACCAGAATTTTGTTATTTAAAAAGATAGATAATCACTTTATTACCCATTCCCCAGTTTTGCATAACCAACACAGTTATAATAATACACTTTTTACCTATGTGATTACCTTGTATCTAAGCCTCTGCAAACTGCCCCCTTATTTCAGTTCTTTTGACAGACTTGTATTTTAGCCAATCAGTGCTTACTCCTAGGTAACTTCACATATGTGAGCTCAATGTTATCTATATGACACACATGAACTAACGCCCTCTAGTGGTGAAAAACTTTCAAAATGCATTCACATAAGAGGCAGCCTTCAAGGTCTAAGAAATAAGCACATGAGCCTGCCTAGGTTTAGCTTTCAATTAAGAAAACCAAGAGAACAAAGCAAAGTTGGTGATAAAAGTAAATTGGAAAGTTGTTTAAAATTACATGCCCTATTTGAATCATGAAAGTTTATTTTGTACTTGACTGTCCCTTTAAATTTGAGTGTGAAAAGGGAACTCAATAAATTACATCAAAATGATAGTATGAAATGTTCCCATAATCTCACAAAAGAGCAACTAGCTATAACTAATATACAAAGTAGTACCAATTTATTTTATGAAAGCCTGGTCATTTTGTTAAGATCTGATTATGTGACTGAAGCACTGAGACAGCTGGGCAATTCTAACACATATCAGAAGTTAATAGGGGATCCTACAAAAAACGTTCAGAAACAAATAATTGATGAGGCTTTAAAAAAAGGCCTAATTAATTTCCCAACAGCTATTTTTTTTGACAGTCGAGAGTTCTCGTATCCTTTCTGATCCATGATTCCCCTAAGGTACACAAATCACTTGAAAAGGTAAAAGACAGACTCATTGTGTCAGGAATAGGTTCCATTTTGGAACCATTATCAGAGTGGGTCCATCAGCTGCTATAACCAGTTGTTTAAAAAATGTGGAGTTTCCTTAGGGACGCAAGGTATCTATTGAATGTTATTTTGAGAGAAACCTGGTAGACCAATTACACATGGCTGGTAATAGATGAATACCTCTATGAATCAGGTGTTGAGGCCAAATGTTTTTTTTTTTAGAGATATCTTGATGAAATTCTTTCTATTTTTACTTCATTTTCTCCTGGAACATATTTTTCTTTTGCTTTTGAGGGACTGTTCTATCTCCAGAGATGTGGGACAATGATGAGGCAAAGTTTGCCCCTTCTTATTCCAACCTTTTCTTAGGTTGGTTGGAGCTTTCCCACATCTATGGAGATGGCAACCCCTATAGGAGCAAGATTGCATTTTTTCATAGATATCAATGACCTCTTGTTCAAATGGTTGGGAATGCAACATGAGGTCCAGTCTCTTGTGGTTTACCGAGTTCAAAGTATCTGAGATAAATTACCTGGACATCACCTTTAAAGGGTAATTGTAATACAGGAGAAATTACAAGTAGAACAAACAGAAAATCTATTATGAAGAATTTACTGTGCAATTGCTAAATGGCAGGTGCTTTATATGAAAAGAAACTGCTCTTAAGAGAGGGAGTATAAGGGTGAATGTGCTACTCTCAGACGACATTAGACAGAGCCTATCCTTGACCAGTTATAGCGAGGGTTAATTGGGAGTTAGACAGAAGGAAACAAAGTACACTTCTTAATTATATACACAGCAAAAGAGCAAGTAGAATACCTCCCAGGTTGCTTTTACTACCAAATATAGCATTAAGCACAACATACTAGACCCTAGAACACTTTAACCAGCAGTTGATGAGAAAAAGTAGCATAAGCATATCATAAGAAAATGAACAGATATAACAGCAGTTCAAAGTCCAAAAAGATGAAAAAACATGGTCCGCTGTAAAATCAGAATAATGCACAAAAATTGTAAGATCATCTGTAGTCTATGGGGTCTATTTATCAAGTCATCAACCACAAATACGCTGGAATTCAGCAGTGTAATTGTG
The DNA here is from genome assembly GCF_027579735.1 of Bombina bombina. Lineage (NCBI taxonomy): Eukaryota > Metazoa > Chordata > Amphibia > Anura > Bombinatoridae > Bombina > Bombina bombina. The sequence continues at coordinate 262,174,313 of NC_069499.1, read as the reverse complement.
GAGAGCTTGATTCGCCTTATTTATCAAAGGCTACAGACTGGCAAAAGTAGAATTTTGTGACGTAACATACGATCCGCCAGTCTCAGTCCGACACAGATCGATGCTTACGTCATTACAGATGTTCCGAATGCAAATTCGGCACTATCTGACTACTTTTGCTAGTTAACCAATTCCTAGCAGGTACGCTCGCCACTATTCCGGCCCAGCGTACCTGGTTTTCAATCCGCCGCCCTGGAGGTGGCGGATGCCATAGGAATCAATGGGAGTCGGAAAGCACAGAAAGCTTATGTTCACTGCTGCCCGATATCCCATTGATTCCTATTGGAGAATAAAAGTAATGTTTACACCTAACACCCTAACATGTTCCCCGAGTCTAAACACCCCTAATCTGCCGCCACCTACATTATACTTATTAACCCCTAATTTGCCACCCCGACACCGAAGCCACCTACATTATACTTATTAACCCCTAATCTGCCACCCCCTACACCGCCGCCACCTACATAACAGTATTAACCCCTATCCCGCTGCTCCCGGAGCCCACTGCAACTAAATAAATGTATTAACCCCCAAACCGCCAGCCCCCACATCACCATAAACTAAATTAACCTATTAATCCCTAAACCTAACAACCCGCTAACTGTACATAAAATATTAACTCATCCCCATCTTATAATAAATTTTAACTTACCTTTAGATTTAAATTAAACTATATTAAACTAATAATTAACCTACCCGAACTATTATAATAAAATTACATTAAACTATATTAAATTAATAATTAACCTACCCTAACTATTATAATAAAATTACATTAAACTATATTAAATTAATAATTAACCTACCGTAACTATTATAATAAAATTACATTAAACTATATTAAATTAATAATTAACCTACCCTAACTATTATAATAAAATTACATTAAACTATATTAAAATAATAATTAATCTAACTTAACTTTTATACTAAAATTACATTAAACTACAAATTAAATTAACTATATTATATATTTAAACACCTAACCCTACTCCAATCATTTAAATCTACACTAAAGAATTACTAAGTTACAAAAAACTAGCAACTACGTTACAAAAACTAACAAACACTAAGTTACACAAAAAAATAAACACTAAGTTATACATTTATTATAAGATGGGGATGAGTTAATATTTAATGTACAGTTAGCGGGTTGTTAGGTTTAGGGATTTATAGGTTAATTTAGTTTATGGCGATGTGGGGGGCTGGCGGTTTAGGGGTTAATACATTTATTTAGTTGCGGTGGGCTCTGGGAGCGGCAGGATAGGGGTTAATAACGTTATGCAGGTGACGGCGGTATAGGGGGTGGCAGATTAGGGGTTAATAAGTATAATGTAGGTTGCGGCGGAGTAGGGGGGGCATATTAGGGGTTAATAAGTATAATGTAAGTGGCGGTGGGCTCCGGGAGCGGTGGTTTAGGAGTTAATAACTGTATTTAGTTGCGGCGGGGTCCGGGAGCGGCGGGATAGGGGTTAAACAGTCTAGTATAGTGTGGGTGTTTAGTGACAGTATACAAATAAAGCTGGGAAAAAGCCGAATAGCAGCAAGATCAATGACTGTTAGTTAACAACAGTCCGCTGCTCATCGCCCCGTACTTGGTGTACGGCTTTTTGACAGCTTTTTTGTTAAATATAGAGATCGTATTCAGGTCCGCGGCCGCGATGTTAGGCGAGCGTATTGGTGCCGGTGAATGCAGCACAGTTGACGGCTTGATAAATAGGCTCCTGTGTACTTACCAAGTGTTATTAAAGGGACACTCCAGTTTTAAATTTTCATGATTCAGATACAGCATGTAATTTTAAACAACTTTCCAATTTACTTCCATTAAAAAAATGTACACAGTCTTTTATAGTTACACTTTTTGAGTCACCAGCTCCTACTGAGCATGTGCAAGAACTCACAGACTATACGTATATGCATTTGTGATTGGCTGATTGCTATCACATGGTACAGGGGGAGTGTAAATATACATAACTTTGAAATGTGTTAGAAAAGAATCTACTGCTCATTTGAAATTCAGAGTAAATGCTAATGTATTGTCTTGTTATCAGGCATTTGTTGATTATGCAAATCTACTGTGTTTACTGGTCCTTTAAAGGATTGTGTTGATTTGTAATCAGTGGTAGCCTCACCATTTATTTATTTTTTAATTTGTAATCAAATATAGCAACCAGTATACTCAGATTTGGAATATTGTACACAAATAATTTTCTATACTACTTGCTGATGACAAATTCCAATCCATAGCTAAAATAGGTTGCCGGTTTGCATACAAGAGGACTGTGTCTTTGGTTAACATTTTGTCACCTAAGAAACTGTCTAACCTTACTGCCACAAGTTCTTGGTTAACGATAAACGGTACATATAGATGTGGCAGCAACAGGTATAAGAACTGTGATTATATCCAAGTTGGTAGTACCTTAAAGTCTTTTGTTATAGACAAGGGTTATGACATGTCCAGTGTATTAATTGCTCATTCAAGTATGTTATTAATTATTTAATCTTTTGTACTCAATGTAGACTTCAATACATAGGTCTCACCACTAGGGAAGAGAGATCACGTATACGTGAGCATCTTTCCAATATAAGATGTGACAGAGAAAGTTCAAATCTGTCTACACATTTTATATATAGACCTAAGAATAATGTCACTACCTTTAAATGGCAAGCAATAGAACAGGTTAAAGCCTCTGGAAGAGGTTGTGACAGGGTTAAAGAGTTAAGCCGGTGAAAAATGTTTTAAATTTTAAAACCTAAGACTAGACTTCCTTGGAGATTCAATTCCCAGATTGATATGATAAATTTCTGGGAGTGAAGCCAGGCAAGTCTGGTCTACTCTAATGGACTTGGTTTTTTAGTGGACTCCCCCTGTGACCATCTTTCCATAACATATGGGGAATAATATAAGTTCCCAGAATATGTTGCTCAGTATTTATTTAGAGGGGCGCTTTCACTAAGGCATTTATGTATTTGCTTTTTCATGCAACTATGTCTCTGTGCCTCATTAAATACACATTTTCTTCTGTTAAGTGTGATCAGTCCACGGGTCATCATTACTTGTGGGATATTTACTGCTCCCCTACAGGAAGTGCAAGAGGATTCACCCAGCAGAGTTGCTATATAGCTCCTCCCCTCTACGTCACCCCCAGTCATTCTCTTGCACCCAACGACTAGATAGGATGTGTGAGAGGACTATGGTGATATATTTAGTTTTTATATCTTCAATCAAAAGTTTGTTATTTTATAATAGCACCGGAGTGTGTTATTCCTTCTCTGGTAGAATTTGAAGAAGAATCTACCTGAGTTTTTCTATGATTTTAGCCGGAGTAGTTAAGATCATATTGCTGTTTCTCGGCCATCTGAGGAGAGGTTAACTTCAGATCAGGGGACAGCAGGCAGATTAATCTGCAAAGAGGTATGTAGCAGTTTATTATTTTCTGACATGGAATTGATGAGAAAATCCTGCCATACCGTTATAATGTAAACTCAGCCTTGAATGCAGTAGATGTAGCTGATATCAGGCTGTCATGTATGTATATTTTACACTTCAGTTTTCTGGGAAATGGTACTTCTCTGGCTTTTAAACTGTATACATAGACTTAACCTATTTTGCAGGGACTTGCAATAGGTTTTAAATGACAATTAATTATTGAGGTAAAACGTTTTTTTGCTGGCATGTAAAAACGTTTTTTTTCTCTGAGGTACTGGGTGAAAAAATGTTTTGGGCACTTTTTTTCCACTTGGCAATAGTTTTGATTTAAATTAGAGCAGTTCACTGATCCCTCTCACTGTTATGTGTGTGGGGGAGGGGCCATTTTTGGCGCTTTTACTATGCATCAGAAAAACTCAGTCAGAGGTTCATTTTCTTCCTGCATGATCCGGTTCATCTCTACAGAGTTCAGGGATCTCAAGAGTCTTTTTTGAGGGAAGTAATCATTACAGCAGAGCTGTGCTGATTGTATTGACTGTGATATAAAAAACGTTTATTTGTGTATTTTTTTCTGCTGCCTGGGTTAGTTATCATTTGCTGAGGGGAACAATCCTTTGCTAAAACTGTATATTCTGACAAAGATTGATGCTATAACTTAATTATTTTATCTGTTATAATATTTTTCTGTGCTTCTTAAAGGCACAGTTCGTTTTCATATTATTTGTAAATTACTTTGAAAAGTATTTCCAAGTTGCTGTTTATTTGCTAGTGTGTTAAACATGTCTGATTCAGAGGAATATCTCTGTGCTATATGTGTTAATGCCAAAGTGGAGCCCAATAGAAATTTATGTACTAAATGTATTGATGCTACTTTAAAAAATAGTCAATCTGTACAAATTGAACATATTTCACCAAACAACGAGGGGAGAGTTATGCCGACTAACTCGCCTCACGTGTCAGTACCTGCATCTCCCGCTCAGGAGGTGCGTGATATTGTAGCGCCGAGTGCATCTGGGCGGCCATTACAAATCACATTACAAGATATGGCTACTGTTATGACTGAAGTTTTGGCTAAACTACCAGAACTAAGAGGTAAACGTGATCACTCTGGGATGAGAACAGAGTGCGCTGATAATGCAAGGGCCATGTCTGATACTGCGTCACAGTTTGCAGAACGTGAAGACGGAGAGCTTCATTCTGTGGGTGACGGTTCTGATCCAAATAATCTGGACTCAGACATTTCAAATTTTAAATTTAAGCTTGAGAACCTCCGTGTGTTACTAGGGGAGGTATTAGCGGCTCTGAATGATTGTAACACAGTTGCAATCCCAGAAAAAATGTGTAGGTTGGATAAATATTTTGCGGTCCCGACGAGTACTGACGTTTTTCCTATACCTAAGAGACTTACTGACATTGTTACTAAGGAGTGGGATAGACCCGGTGTGCCTTTCTCACCCCCTCCTATATTCAGAAAAATGTTTCCAATAGACGCCGCCACACGGGACTTATGGCAAATGGTCCCTAAGGTGGAGGGAGCAGTTTCTACTTTAGCTAAGCGTACCACTATCCCAGTGGAGGATAGCTGTGCTTTTTCAGATCCAATGGATAAAAAATTAGAGGGTTACCTTAAGAAAATGTTTGTTCAACAAGGGTTTATATTGCAACCTCTTGCATGTATTGCGCCTGTCACGGCTGCAGCAGCATTTTGGTTTGAGTCTCTGGAAGAGACACTTCAATCATCCACACTAGATGACATCACACACAAACTTAAATTCCTTAAGTTAGCTAATTCATTTATTTCAGATGCCGTAGTACATTTAACTAAACTTGCGGCTAAAAATTCAGGATTCGCCATTCAGGCACGCAGAGCTCTGTGGCTAAAATCCTGGTCAGCTGATGTTACGTCTAAATCTAAATTGCTTAATATTCCTTTCAAAGGGCAGACCTTATTCGGGCCCGGCTTGAAAGAGATTATTGATGACATTACAGGAGGTAAAGGTCATGCCCTGCCTCAGGACAAGGCCAAAGCCAAGGCTAGACAGTCCAATTTTCGTTCCTTTCGTAATTTCAAAGCAGGAGCAGCATCAACTTCCTCTGCACCAAAACAGGAAGGAGCTGTTGCTCGCTACAGACAAGGCTGGAAACCTAACCAGTCCTGGAACAGGGGCAAACAGGCCAGAAAACCTGCTGCTGCCCCTAAGACAGCATGAATTGAGGGCCCCCGATCCGGGACCGGATCTAGTGGGGGGCAGACTTTCCCTCTTCGCCCAGGCTTGGGCAAGGGATGTTCAGGATCCCTGGGCGTTAGAGATCATATCTCAGGGATACCTTCTGGACTTCAAATCCTCTCCCCCAAGAGGGAGATTTCATCTGTCAAGGTTGTCAACAAACCTAACAAAGAAGGAAGCGTTTCTACGCTGCGTACAAGATCTTTTATTAATGGGAGTGATCCATCCAGTTCCGCGGTTGGAACAAGGACAAGGGTTTTACTCAAATCTGTTTGTAGTTCCCAAAAAAGAGGGAACCTTCAGGCCAATCTTGGATTTAAAGATCCTAAACAAATTCCTAAGAGTTCCATCGTTCAAGATGGAAAACTATTCGAACAATTTTGCCCATGATCCAAGAGGGTCAGTACTTGACCACAGTGGATTTAAAGGATGCTTACCTTCACATACCGATTCACAGAAGTCATTACCGGTATCTAAGGTTTGCCTTTTTAGTCAGGCATTACCAGTTTGTAGCTCTTCCATTCGGACTGGCTACGGCTCCAAGAATCTTCACAAAGGTTCTGGGCACTCTTCTGGCGGTACTAAGACCGCGAGGAATTTCAGTAGCTCCGTACTTAGACGACATACTGATACAAGCTTCAAGCTTTCAAACTGCCAAATCTCATACAGAGATAGTACTGGCATTTCTAAGGTCGCATGGATGGAAAGTGAACGAAGAGAAAAGTTCTCTCTTTCCACTCACAAGAGTTCCCTTCCTGGGGACTCTGATAGATTCTGTAGAAATGAAGATTTACCTGACAGAGGACAGGTTAACAAAACTTCAAAATGCATGCCGTGTCCTTCATTCCATTCAAGAGACCAGAAATTCTCTTCTATGGTGGCTTTATCGGCCACATCTGTCCAGGGGAATGCCATTCAGCAGGCCAGACTGGTCAATTGTAACAACAGACGCCAGCCTACTAGGTTGGGGCGCTGTCTGGAATTCTCTGAAGGCTCAGGGACTATGGAATCAGGAGGAGAGTCTTCTTCCAATAAACATTCTGGAATTGAGAGCAGTCCTCAATGCTCTTCTGGCTTGGCCCCAGTTAGCAACTCGGGGGTTCATCAGGTTCCAGTCGGACAACATCACGACTGTAGCTTATATCAACCATCAGGGAGGGACAAGAAGCTCCCTAGCAATGATGGAAGTATCGAAGATAATTCGCTGGGCAGAGTCTCACTCTTGCCACCTGTCTGCAATCCACATCCCGGGAGTGGAGAACTGGGAGGCGGATTTCTTAAGTCGTCAGACTTTTCATCCGGGGGAGTGGGAACTTCATCCAGAGGTCTTTGCCCAAATACTTCGACGTTGGGGCAAACCAGAGATAGATCTCATGGCGTCTCGACAGAACGCCAAGCTTCCGCGCTACGGGTCCAGATCCAGGGATCCGGGAGCGGTCCTGATAGATGCCTTGACAGCACCATGGACCTTCAGGATGGCTTATGTGTTTCCACCTTTCCCGATGCTTCCTCGATTGATTGCCAGAATCAAACAGGAGAAAGCATCAGTGATTCTAATAGCGCCTGCATGGCCACGCAGGACTTGGTATACAGATCTGGTGGACATGTCATTCTGTCCACCTTGGTCGTTACCTCTGAAACAGGACCTTCTGATTCAGGGTCCTTTCAAACATCAAAATCTAACTTCTCTGAAGCTGACTGCTTGGAAATTGAACGCTTGATCTTATCAAAGCGTGGTTTTTCTGAGTCAGTTATTGATACCTTAATACAGGCTAGGAAGCCTGTTACCAGAAAGATTTACCATAAAATATGGCGTAAATACCTATATTGGTGCGAATCCAAAGGTTACTCTTGGAGTAAGGTTAGGATTCCTAGGATATTGTCTTTTCTACAAGAAGGTTTAGAAAAGGGGTTATCCGCTAGTTCCTTAAATGACAGATCTCAGCTCTGTCCATTCTGTTACACAAGCGTCTGTCAGAAGTTCCAGACGTTCAGGCTTTTTGTCAGGCTTTGGCCAGGATTAAACCTGTGTTTAAAGCTGTGGCTCCACCATGGAGTTTAAACCTTGTTCTTAACGTTTTACAGGGTGTTCCGTTTGAACCCCTTCATTCCATTGATATAAAGTTGTTATCTTGGAAAGTTCTATTTTTAATGGCTATGTTCTGCGTACTAAGCCTTGGTTCTTACCTAAGGTAGTCACTAACAGGAATATCAATCAGGAGATTGTTGTTCCATCCTTGTGCCCAAATCCTTCTTCGAGGAAGGAACGTCTTTTGCACAATCTGGATGTAGTTCGTGCCCTTAAATTTTATTTACAGGCAACTAAAGATTTTCGACAAACGTCTTCCCTGTTTGTCGTTTACTCTGGTCAGAGGAGAGGTCAAAAAGCTTCTGCTACCTCTCTCTCTTTTTGGCTTCGTAGCATAATTCGTTTAGCTTATGAGACTGCTGGACAGCAGCCTCCTGAAAGAATTACAGCTCATTCCACTAGAGCTGTGGCTTCCACTTGGGCCTTTAAGAATGAGGCCTCTGTTGAACAGATTTGCAAGGCTGCAACTTGGTCTTCGCTTCATACTTTTTCCAAATTTTACAAATTTGACACTTTTGCTTCCTCGGAGGCTATTTTTGGGAGAAAGGTTCTTCAGGCAGTGGTTCCTTCTGTATAAAGAGCCTGCCTATCCCTCCCGTCATCCGTTGTACTTTTGCTTTGGTATTGGTATCCCACAAGTAATGATGACCCGTGGACTGATCACACTTAACAGAAGAAAACATAATTTATGCTTACCTGATAAATTCCTTTCTTCTGTAGTGTGATCAGTCCACGGCCCGCCCTGTTTTTTAAGGCAGGTAAATATTTTTTTAAATTATACTCCAGTCACCACTACACCCTTGGCTTCTCCTTTCTCGTTGGTCCTTGGTCGAATGACTGGAGGTGACGTAGAGGGGAGGAGCTATATAGCAACTCTGCTGGGTGAATCCTCTTGCACTTCCTGTAGGGGAGCAGTAAATATCCCACAAGTAATGATGACCCGTGGACTGATCACACTACAGAAGAAAGGAATTTATCAGGTAAGCATAAATTATGTTTTTTTATTTGTTTTAATGGCTACGGGGTTATGATCTTTGACTATGGATAGTGATATTAATTATAATTATGTGCGTGCTGTCTAGTTACATGCTTTGATAAAACGTTCAATCCTACTCAATAACATATTTATAATTAATATTTTGTAATTTGCATGATTTTCACTATGCTGTATTGAGTCATGACAATTGCTGTTCAAAATGCTTAGTCTGAGTGCAATTTCACCCAACATTACTTTTATATGAGAAAAATAAATAAGGTATAACTATTAGACTTTGTCAGATATGTGTCAGTGCAAGCTAAATAGTGTAGGTGTTATTTTGTATCTAAATGGGTTTGTCTATGTCCATTCTTATAGCCTCATGTGTTGTAACAAGTAGTGATGATGTAATAGACTGCAACCAATCCTGATGTAAGAAAGTGTATAATATCACTTCCTCCTCTCGATGCCGATACCTATGATTACAAGCTCTGCCTGAAATACGTCAGTGGCCTTGATAATGCAGCTTGTGATCAACTGCTTATTTAATGTGACTTTCCACGCAGTATATATTAACGTATTTTAAATAATAGAGTAGAAGTTTTTATCTCAGAGAAATTGAGCTGGCCTTGGCTTTTGAGACGACACTTGTGAACTGAACCCATGTTCCACACACCAGGAAATAAAAGCCTTCCAAACCTTGTGATAAATCTTCCTAGTCACAGGTTTACAGGCCGGGACCAAAGTTTCAATGACAGAATCAGAAATCTAATAAATTAATTTCTTTCATGGTAGCGAGAGTCCACAAACTGTTACGTATCGCATACACATTACTACCATTCCTACTAGGAGGAGGCAAAGTTTCCCAAATCTCAAAGTCTATAAACACCCCACCTCCCACATACTTAAATTTAATGACTAGCCAAGTGGTGGGGTTTTTAAAAGGAGTAAAAAGCCAAAAATGAGGAGCAGGAAAAAAGATGTGCTTTAAACAAAAATTAACTCCAAATGGGTGGGGCCTCGTGAACACTCGCCAACATGAACTAAAATGAATTTATCAGGTAGGTTCTTATATAAATTATGTTTTCTTTCATATAGGTGGTGAAAGTCCACAAGCTGTTACGTATAGGATACAGTACCCATGACGTGAAAGCAGACAACTCAGAAACTCTTCAAGCAGAAGAGATGGCCAAAAGAAAAAGCACTTTCCAAGAAAGTAGTTTAATGTCCAATTTATGTATAGGCTCAAAATGAGGAGAATGTGACACTTAATACTAGGTTAAAACTCCAAGGAGGAGAAATATGCCTAATACCAGGTTCAATCTGGATTAAAGCCTAAACAAAACAATGAATATCAGGAAGATTAACAATTTTCCTATGAAACAATACAAAAAGGGCTGATATTTGACCTTTCAAACAACTGGCAGATAAACCTTTATCTAAACCATTATGTAGAAAGAAGGTCTGGCCTTAGAGGAAGAGGCCACGGCAGGCAACTGGACATTCGGATCAGCTCCGCATACAAAATCCAGAGTCAGAGGGTTTAGGGGAGGAGTCAGTTTTCTGTTCTTATGAAAGGAAGAAAAATAATTAGGAGCTTTAAATTTCCCTTTTGACTTTTTGTCCTGGGGAAGAAAAACTTCCTTAATAGTAGAAATAATAGAATCCAGTTGAGACCCAAATATTTTCTTTCCTAGTTTTAGATACCATATCAGCATTCCATGATTTAAGCCATAAAGCAATTTTTGTAAGAATAGCTAAAGACATTTTTTATTTTATTTTATTTTTTTAATTTTTTTAAACAAGCTTTATTAAAGGTAAAGTCAGAAGAATACTATAAGATCACATTATTCATCTCTCTGCTCCGTTTGCAAACGGGCCTTTGAAAGCAAAAGTATAAAAAGAAAAACTTAAGCATAAAGGAGTCGATGTACAGCTTATTGTGACTGAGATTTAAGGCTTAAGAGAGTCTCTGTAACTGTACTTCTGAAGAGCCATGGAGGGTCAGGAGGGAAAGGAAAGAGAAGAAGGGTTTCATCATGAAGGGAAAGAAGGGGGGGGGACAAAAAACAAACAAAAAAAATTGAGGTGGAAGTTTCTGCGTGTTTCGCCTCTGAATGTGTTACTCTGGAGTCTAAGGAATTGATATCTTTCTTCAATTCATTAAAAAAGACTTCTCATCTCTTTAACAGCATTTTTAATGTCCTCTTTAGACGAGAGGTGCTGTAAATCCTCCTTAGTGATGGGCTGCGGGGCTAATGGGTCAATGACCTGCAGGGTGGATGACTAAGCATTCTGACTGTTTTCCATGCTGATAGCTGAGTCTAAGCTATGGAGTTCTACTTGCTTCAAATAGCTACTGAGTGTGCATACAGGGGTAGCTTTATCCAATTTAGCTTGTCTTTTGCACGGCATAACTACCCAGCCAGTGTAATGATGAGAAATGATAGAGTCATGCAGAGGCACTACTACGTGATGAGGTGTCCCACGTGGGGGTTAATCTTCTTATTAAGCACAAAATTTGCCTGAACGTCTCCCAGACTACAAGGTGTGCTAATTAGTAATCAGGGGGACAGCTGCTGTATTATATTTATGTATGCCCCAAGTAGTGAGTATAAAAAAGGACAATATAGGCAGTGTACGTAAGAGGTTAACAGAAGGGGCCCTTTAGGCTTGTAGTACGCTATAATACTGTGGTGCAGATTGAAAAAGTGTTTGTCACTGTCAGTTCTAAATGTAGACAGACACCGGTGGCCCAACCAACACACTGAGAGTCTTTATGAAAGATCTGGTAGCTCAAGGAGCCCTCCGATCAGGACCGATGCCCAAAGAGCTTGATTGAGGCTGCCCGCACTGACCGGAATGGGATGGGTCTGAAGATGTCACTCACCAGGGCCAGCAAGGGAGCCGGACTTGATTGGGGCCAGACGTGTCAGTGGATGCAGGTCGCAAGTGTCCGCAGCCATCTCCGGTAAGACAAACGAAGCGCTGCTGTAGGGTACAATACTCAAGCGTGCTCTCTCCATGCCACAGGTTTCGGGCCTCTCCTGAGGCGACGGCCGCACACGCCTCCTCCTTATTGAAGGCACAGAACGGCTTTACTTGATCTTCATACCACACCATTAAATGGTATTGTGGTAGATGAGGTGCTCCCATAGAAGTGAGGAAAGTTGGGGAAGGTAAATGCCAATAATATCATGCACACTTTTTAGGGATTTAGGAGCTATCTCAAAACTCAGCCATCCGCCTGTGTGGCTAAGCTCCGCCCCCTAAAGACATATTTTTTATGTTAATTTTCATGATATAAAATACTGCATCAGAATTAAAAATTTTTTGCATATTGAAGGAAATTCAAGAAATTAGAACATTCAGGGTCAGAAGACAACTGCTGAGCTAAACCGGATAACCATAAAGTAGAAGCAGCAGCTATGTTAGCAAAAGATATAGCTGGTCTAAGAATATAGCTGGTATGTAAATACGCCCTTCTTAGAGAAGATTTAAGTTTTCTTTCTAAAAGGTCTTTAAAATAAGTACTGTCTTCTAAAAGAATAGTAGTGCACTTAGCTAGAGTGGAAATGGCCCCATCAACTTTGGGAATCATTTTCCATAACTATGTTAGCAGCAGGTAAAAGATATACGGCTAGATTACGAGTCTTTCGTTATGAGCTGTGCGGTGATAACAAGCAGTTTTTTCTCACTGCTCACTTACCTGCAGCGCTGGTATTACAGTTTTTTACAAACCCGGCGTTAAAAGGCAAGAAGTGAGCGTAGAGCAAAATTGAGCTCCATACCGCACTCGAATACCAGCGCTGCTAAAGTCAGCGGTATTGCTGGTCGTACGTGCTCGTGCACGATTTCCCCATAGACATCAATGGGGAGAGCCGGCTGAGAAAAAGTCTAACACCTGCAAAAAAGCAGCGTAAAGCTCAGTAACACAGCCCCATTGATTCCTATGGGGAAACACATTTTATGTTTACACCTAACACCCTAACATGAACCTCGAGTCTAAACACCCCTAATCTACCCCTAATCAGCCAATAGAATGCAAGCTCAATCCTATTGGCTGATTGGATCAGCTAATAGGATTTTAAGTTCAATCCTATTGGCTGATTGCATCAGCAATAGGATTTTTTTCTACCTTAATTCCGATTGGCTGATAGAATGCTATCAGCCAATCAGAAAAAAATTTGCATCTATCATGTGTCATGATGTGCGTCATTAAATGCGCCAATAGATATGCATAATATAAGCAACATTACAATTACATTTTGCACATTTATGGCGTGAAAATCCGACGCATAAATATGCCCTGGGAAATGTGCGCTTGCATTCACATGTTAATTTTTTAGGCACAATATAATAAGCAAGGGGAATAGAAAGAATATGTCCCTGGGCCATACATACACATAGATATACATAGTTAGACTTTTAAACAAAAATTTGCCCAACCCATAGTTGTGAATAACAAAACAGAGAGAGGTGATCCCAAAATTGCTGGAAAAGGCAAAAGTTTGAATGTATCCCAGCTGACCTTGTTGTCTATATTATAGAAAGAGGTAACTGGCTGGGAGTGTGCTTAGAGCATATTACAACATTTAAATCAAAGAAAAAAAACCTATTAAGAGAATAAGGAAAAGTATGCTCTTTCTACACATAAAGTATATATTTTTCCACTTAAAATTTAACTTTTACTAGTATTAATTAAAAAAAGGCAGCAGAAATAGAAGTATCTGGCGTGCCAGAAAAATAGTTAAAAACACTACTCTGTAACTTTGACTTGTATAAAGTACTTTAATGTTTCTGATTTTTAATTGTTTATCAAATATGAGGAGGAAGGGAAAAATTAATGATATTAGGTAAATGTAAGAGCCTCTATTTAGGAACTGTGTCCTGTATTGCCCTATATTAGGGTAGATAAGCCACTTTTTTTTACACTAAATAAGCTATTAATCCCTTCCCAATCCATCCCACAATATGTCCCGAATGTTACAACAACAAATAAAAATATCAATTAGTAGATAATCTAAAATTAACAGAGTGCCGTTAAAATAAACACGAAGCCCCTGACGCGGTCGCGTTTACCCCCTCTGAGGAAGCGTATAAGTGAAATGCGACCACATCAGGGGCTTCGTGTTTATTTTAACTGCACGATGTTAATTTTAGACTATCTACTAATCAATATTTTTATTTGTTGTTGTAACATTTGTTGTAACATTCGGGACATATTGTGGGAAGGATGGGAAGGCTTATCTACCCTAATATAGGGCAATACAGGACACAGTTCCTAAATAGAGGCTCTTACATTTACCCATCATTAATTTTTCCCCTCCTCCTCATATGTGATAAACAACTTAAAATCAGCAACATTGAAGTACTTTATACAAGTCAAAGTTACAGAGTTGTGTTTTTAACTATTTTTCTAGCACCCCAGATGCTTCTATTTCTGCTGCCGTTTTTTTAATTAATACTAGTAAAAGTTAAATTTTAAGTGGAAAAATATATACTTTGTGTAGAAAGAGCATACTTTTTTTTCCCTATTCTCTCAATAGGGTTTTTTTCTTTGAACCATAGTTGTGAGTGTCTAGATAAAAATACAAATATACTTACCTATAGATACTCGCTTACTAATAGCAGACAGCCAAACCAATACTGAAAAATAAGTAGAGGTAATGGAATAGGAGTATAACGTTGATCTGTAAAGGGAGGGAGAAGATGAATCCCTACAACTGAATTTAAAGAGAGCTCATGAAAAGTTTTCCTGTGAGGCAAAAACAATTTGACATGAGGCAGTACTCCCTTCACATCCCTCTGACAAGAACTGTACTCTGAGGGGAACCAGGCTTCAATATGTTCTGAAGCGCCTTTCACTGAAGAAATCAAGCACATCATCATGTTTCAACCACCTCCAACGAAGCAAAGTTTAAAACTGAGATATGTGTGAGGTGGTGGTGGTGGTGAGGTTTAGAGGCTTTTGAGGTTTTGGGAAACTTTGCTTCCTCCTGGTAGGATTGTGTATCTCATATGTAACAGCTTGTGGACTCTCCCTACCTATATGAAAGAAATATATATGCTTATTTACATATATGTGTGTGTGTTAATATGTGTATAACCACATATTAACTTAAATATACTGTATATGTATATAAGCACATATATATATATATATATATATATATATATATATATATATATATATATATATATATATATATATATATATATATATTTACATTTGCTGCCTATCCCTGCACACTGCACAACTTACCCTTCTTTGCTGCACTAATTCTCATGACATGTCTGACTGCAATAGAACGAGGTTCCCATTGGAGCCTATGGAAGCACGCTCTCGTAAGCTCAATGCTTCCGTGCAATGCAAAATTGCGTTCACATTGCACTTAACTCGTAAAACCAGCGCACACTTTTGCGTAAGCGATATTTTGCGCTCAACTCGTAATCTGGCCTCATATCAGTTGAAAAGGATTTAAGTCAGGATGCCCTCCTTGCAATTATTGCTAATTACATGCTTTTGACAATCTTCATAACGTCAAACACAGTATCACAAATAAAAGTATTAGCACTCTGAAGCAAACCCAATAGATTTGCACTAACAGCATCATCAGAAAACTGCTCTGAAAAACTAGACAACCAGTAAGTAGGAGCAGCAGCTACATCAGCAATAACAAAAATGGTCCTTAAAAGCAGTACTGTCTTTCTAAGGAATAGTAGTATGTTTAGCCAGAGTGGAAATGGTTCCATCCACCTTGGGAACTGTTTCCCATAAATCTAAATGTCAGAGACAGCATCAGACACAGGGAAACCCTCAGGGAGATTAACAACAGTCCTAAATAATTAATTTAAATGATTACAAGGTTTATCATCAGAAACAAATTTTATTGAGATGAAGTAACATACAATTACTATAAAACATATTTCCAACTTATCGGATAACAAAAATATACAGAGAATATGTAATAGCATAAATATAGTAGAAAGATTATCTCAAAGTGAATATGTCTTGACATAAGGAATAAGCCAGTGTTGTGACATCTCATTTTTATAATCTAATAATATTAACCCTTAAATGCCAACGTCATGGTATATAAAAACGAAATCCCCCAAGAAAACAAAATGGTCTCTCATGGGCCATGGGCTTTTAAATCAACTATTTGGGGGATTGTGATAGGGTTCCATAAGGCCACTTATAGACCCTTGTATAAATATTGGGACTGAAAAGAAGAAGTTAAAAACTGACTTGTTAATGTAATTTAATGCCTTGAAAATATAGCATCTTGTGTCCAGTCTTAGAAATGGATATATAGACTACATAGGCCATTGGAGAAGCAATAATGTTTAAGCAATGTATGTTTATATTTCCCTCCTAGTGAGATCTATTGGAGGCCAACATAGCAGATCCCCACAGTTGAAGGGTCTGAAAACCTTAATATCGATTACCATATATGCATAGCACCAGAGGGGGAAATCCATTTACAAAGTTATAGTCTAATGTGTAGCATAATAAACATAGCACAAAGCATGAAATAAACCAGAAGCATTGTGTGAAATAAGTTGAGACTTAAAACAAACAATCTATTTACAAAAATCGCTCTTCAGGGCAAGCAACATATAGAACTTAGAGAGTTATATCACTAATTTACATACTAAATAGGGGACCTTGCAATATAACATTCTGGCAATTTTCTGTCTTTATAGTTATCAGTAACTTATAAATGTTTGATGGCCCTGAAATGCAAATGTAAGACTGTACTAGAGTAAACATATTAACGACTACCTGTAAAAAAGCTAGTTAAAACTTCAATCACAGTCTATCAGCTCTCTTGTTCCAAAATTTAAAAAGACATCTGTATAAGAGAGACTAGGCAAAGAGTTAGTTGTAATAACCAAACATAAAACGTATTTACACATATGTAAACCACTGAAGGTTTAGGTTGCCAGACCGTCATTACCAAGTTAGTACACATTAATTTCTAAAATCCGGTCTGCCTTTTATATTAGGTTGTTTCCGGGGATCACAGGCAGCAAACTGTCTCTACTTTGGGATTTATCCGTTCCCACTTCTCCTAGAAAATGTCCCAGGTCTGATATGTATCTTGAGGATGGGGATCTCCCATAAAGTAGAAGAAGGCAGCCTCCAGCAGTGAGCAAAGTGACTTTTATTTGTTAAACACAGGTCAAATACAGCAATGTTTCGGGCTAACAATAAGCCCTTTCTCAAGGCTTGAGAAAGGTCTTATTGTTAGCCCGAAACGTTGCTGTATTTGACCTGTGTTTAACAAATAAAAGTCACTTTGCTCACTGCTGGAGGCTGCCTTCTTCTACTTGAATTGTTTGGGCTTGGTCAGCCCTCTCCGTGCACTAATGAGTAGTGGGTGCTGTATCCATCTTTATTCATTTGATCTCCCATAAAGGCCAAGTGCCCATCATTAACTCTAAAGAATAGAGTATCTGCAAACCAGAAAAGTGACTCCCTGCACCATGTGGCCTTCCATGCGGTTCAAGCTGACCATCGGCAGGGTTATTCATGGCAAGGAGAGCTGGTGTGCATATCGGTATAACCATTATACTAACATGGATCTCCTGGTTAATCTCATCAGTTTCTGGGACTCCCTCATGACTCGGTGGATGTGCAGGACTCCCGGACCCTGGGCTCTGCAGGTCTAACTCCGTGATACTGCTCATGGTATTGTGCATATAGGGCACGGTCGTCTCTGCAGAGACAGCCGCGTCTTCACTACAATTTTCCTCCAGTATATTCCCTAGTGTGGAGCAGTTTGCATTCTGCACCTGTCGTTTTGTAGCTTCAGAAAAGCAATGCCTCACTAACTGGATCAGCTCCGCAAAATGTTCCTCTAGCGTATTGCAGATATTTTCTTCCCATGTCATTGCTGCATACTCCATCCTGCTCTCCATACTACCTATCTGGGTTCAGCGTGGGAAATAGCACTGTGTTACAAGTCAGTCTCGAAAGTTGAGGAAATAGGGACAGCTCGCAGAGCTGCTGGACCTGATTTGTCAGGTATTAGGGAGGGTAAATGAGGGCCAGGCAATTTAGAAGGCCTCCGCTGCGTACCACATCTAATCTGGACTGCGTGGCTAAGAATCTAGATGAAAGATATAATGATCTGTCCCTTAGATATTAATCTTTAGGACTGTTGTCAAATAGGCAACAGATTGTACAGCAAAGGGATGATAAACAGCGGATCCATCAACCCCCGGTCTCGCCCATAATCAAAAAGCAGCCATATTGGTCGATGTGCAGACCCGCCCCCCCCTATCATCAGAAACTTTAAAACACTTTAATCCCTAAAGTAACAAGGACCTCTTTTAAAAATAGAAGGAATTTGTTCAACTTTAAATAAAATAGAGGAGATATCAGGTTAAACTTCAGATGAGGAATCCTCATCCCTAGGAGAAACTGCACAATCTGAAGAATAAACAGTATTCCTGGTCTCAGGGCACATAGCACTTGTAGAAAATAACATTTGAAACTGACCTTTTATGCTTATTTAAAGTTGGGAGAGCAGCCAACGCCTTCAGAAACTGCAACCTTGATAAAAGTTTTCGTGGCAGGATTCACTACCTCAGCATTAACCTGTAATGAACAAAGAGTAGGTGCATTAGTACTGAAAGAACCAGCATTAGATTGGTCTGTTTGCATTAACAAATCTAAACATGAGCCACATAAATGATCTGAAGAAGGCACTTCAGCTTTCTTACAATAATCACACCTAATGATGGAAGAAAGGTGTTCAGGAGACTCAGTTTCTTGGATAGATTTAGGAACAGAATCCTGCTGCTCCATTATAGCATATGGCAAATCAATGCAATTAACACTATTAACCTCTTAAAAAAAGGCTCTTGAGGAATGAAAACCATATACCCCCCTCCTAAGCAGCTTTAACAGTAACCAATGTTCACTAAGACAATCTGAAATACAGGAGAAAAAACACATTACCTCCGAAAAGCACACCAATTGACTGACAACCTAAAAAAGTGGATTGGCTGCTCATAAAACCGACATGCACATAGCAGAGAAAACGTTGTGCTAACATGACAGGCAAACCCTTGTGCGAAAAAACTATAGAGACTAAGGGGATGTGAGCTAACCAATGTGCATAAACCTGATGTGTGCAACCTTGATAAAAGACAAAAAAAAAGTTGCCACCCAAAAAAGTCAGGGAATAGTTCACATAAAAACCTTATAAAGAATCAATATGTTCTTAGTGAGTGAATTTCTTCTGGGAGCTGAAATCTCATCTAATATTTTTAATATATTGATTTCAGGACCCGCACAGTTATTTAATAAACTATAGAATTTAGTCAGAACTGGAAGAAACAATCTGGGAATTTCTTTTTCCCATCATACCTGCTCACCAATACTAGATTTAGAAATTGGTTATCTCATAAATGGAGGGAGTTTAAAAGATTTTAATAAAGATTATTTCCCAAAAACTGAAATCTTCTGGGAGACGGTGAAAGCCTTTCTCAGAGGAGAGATTAAGGCCTACATGTCTAAAAGGAAAAAAAAATGATTGGGAGAAGAAAGATACAGCTAGCTAATCAATTGAAGAATAAATATACACGATAGATAAAAAAACCAGATAGACCCAATTGGACAGATTACCAAAAAGCTAAGTTAGAGAGAGGATCTTTTCTAAACCAACAAATAATTCAAACAGAGATTAAAAATAATGTACTATTTAATAGACACTCGCCAAAAGCAGATAAATTTCTATCAAATATCGTTAAAAGTAGGAAGAAAACAAATTATGTGTACATAAAAAACAGAGCGCAAAAGAGAACAGATTCAAGTGTAAATTTATTTAACAGCGTGCATACGCAAAGTATGAAATGTACTTACTAGAAATACATGTTTATTGAGCCCTTTTTAAAAACAATGTGTCCACGAGATTCGTCAGATACAAAGCAAATCGGCAGCTGGAGATCACAAACAGGAGAGAGCTTGCAGCGGGTATGTCCGGAACTCCCGCACTCAGCTGTCGTGCTTGGATCGTCAATATTGTCTGCACATTATGGATATGTCCCGGGTAGTCAGCAACCAAACTGCTGTCAATATCACAGCGGCGGACTACTGATCACACACAGTTATCTCTTGAAAGCCCAAGAGGAAGCCACAGCTCTAGTTGAATGAGCCTTAATCCTCTGAGGAGGCGTATGTCCCGCTGCCTCACAAGCTAAGCGAATAATGCTCCTCAACCAAAAGGATAAGGAAGTGGACGAGGCTTTCTGCCCCTTACGCTTCCCAGAATAGACAACAAACAAAAAAGAAGTCTGTCTAAACTCCTTCGTAGTCTGAAGATAGAACTTCAAGGCCAGAACTACATCCAAGTTATGAAGTAACCGCTATGAAGGATTAGGACACAAAGAAGGAACCAATATCTCCTGATTGATGTTACGATCTAAAACAACCTTAGGAAGAAAACCCAACCCAGTATGAAGAACAGCCTTATTAGCATGGAATACTAGGTAAGGGGGCTCACATTGCAAGGCAGCCATCTCAGAAACTCTGCACGCCAAGGCAATAGCCAGTAGAAAAAGAACCTTCCAAGACAGCAATTTAATGTCAACAACATGCATAGGCTCAAACAGAGCCTTCTGCAAAACCTTAATAACCAGATTTAAACTCCAAGGAGGAGCGCTAGATCTAAATACAGGCCAGATTCTAGTCAGGGCCTGAACAAAGGTCTGGACATCTGGAAGCTCAGTGAATCTCTTGTGCAGTAAAACAGACAGGGCCGAAATTTATCCCTTAAGGGAGCTAGCAGAAAGGCCCTTCTCCAGACCATCCTGGAGAAAAGAAAGAATTCTGGAAACCCTGACCTTATGCCAAGGGAATCCACGCTCTTCACACCAGAATAAATAGGTCCTCCACACCATATGATAGATGCGTAGAATAACCAGCTTACAAGCCTGAATGAGAGTATCAATAACTTTCTCAGAGAAACCTCTCTTGGCTAGGACTAAGCATTCAATCTCCACGCAGTCATCCTCAGAGAATCTAGATTTGGAATGAACAAAAGGACCCTGTATCAGCAAATCCCTGTGACAAGGTAACCTCCATGGAGGAGATGAGGACATCCCCACCAGATCCGTGAACCACATCCTCCACGGCCATGAAAGAGCAGTTAGAATCACTGATGCTTGCTCCAGTTTGATGCAGGCCACTACACAAGGGAGAAGTGGTAATGGTGGAAAAATGTAGATCAGACTGAACCTCCAAGGCACTGCTAACACATCTATTAGCTCCGCCTGAGGATCCCCTGGACCGCGACCCATAGCTGGGTAGCTTGGCCATTGAGCCGGAATGCCATGATATCTATTTCCGGCATCCCCCATCTGTTGCAAATCTCCGCCAACAACTCAGGATGGAGAGACCATTCCCCCCAGATGAAAGGATTGTCTGCTGAGAAAATCCGCTTCCCAGTTGTCCACACCTGGAATGTGGATCACGGAAAGCGAGCAGTTGTGGGCCTCTACCCATTCCAGAATTTGAGATACTTCCCTCATTGCTAGGGAGATTCTCGTTCCCCCCTGATGGTTGATGTAAACCACAAGGTTATGTAGTCTGACTGGAATCTGATAAACTGGGACGAATCCAGAATAGGCCAAGCCCTCAGAGCATTAAAGATCGCTCGAAGTTCCAAGATGTTGATTGGGAGAAGAGATTCCTCTTGAGACCACAGGCCCTGTACCTTACTGGCACCCCAAAGAACTCCCCATCCCGAGAGACTTGCGTTGCCACAATCTCAAAGGATAGTCTCAAGAAGGTTGTCCCTTGGGACAGGTGATATGGACAGAGCCACCAGTAGAGCAATTCTCTTGACCGGTTGTCCAGAGAAATCTGTTGAGACAGATCCGAATGATTACCGTTCTACTGTCTCAGCATGCACATCTAAAGAGGTCTGAGATGGAAACCTGGCAAAAGGAATGAAGTCCATGCAGAACACCATGAGACCAATGGACCTCCATACACCGAGCCACAGAGGGCCTTAAGGAGATCTGGAGGGCAAGACAATTGGAAGTTAGCTTGCAATGTCTCTGGTCTGTAAGAAATAGAAACTAGAAAACTAGGAATTCCACCCTGGTACTGGTGATAAGAGAACTCTTTTCTAAGTTTATCTTCCATCCATGAGATCAAAGTAGAGAAAGAAGGGCTTTTGAGTGGTCCTCTGCCAGACGACAGGATGGCGCTTGGACCAGAATATTGTCTAAGTAAGGTGCCACTGCTATCCCTCTGGCTCTGGCCACTGTGAGCAGAGCCCCTAGAACCTTTGTAAAGACTCTTGGGGCAGTAGCTAGACCAAACGGAAGTGCAATAAACTGGAAGTGCTGGCCCCAGGAACACAAATCTTAGGAACTTGACGTGTTCCTTGTGTATAGGGTCGTGAAGGTATGCATCCTTTAGATCTATCATGGTCATGAACTGTTCTTCCTGAACTATGGAAGAATGGACCTTATTGTCTCCATCTTGAACGAGGGGACAGATAGAAATTTGTTTTAAACACTTTGGGTCCAGAATTGTGCGAAAAATACCCTCCTTCTTTGGGACCACAAAGAGGTTTGAGTAGTAACCCAGACCTCTATCTGCTGGCGTGCACGGGTACCGGCATAATGACCTCCAGGGAGGAAAGATCCCTCACGCACCCTAGAAATGCCTCTCTCTTTTCTGGCCTTGAAGACAGGTTTGATAAGAGGAATCTGCCCTTGGGAGGATGAGACTTGAAACCTATTTCTGTATCCCTGAGCGATGACCTCCAGGACCCATGGGTCTTGCACATCCCCAAACCAAGCTTCTTAAAAGAGTGACAGTCTGTCCCCTACCAGATCCAAAGCCAGATCGGGGGCCACTCCTTCATGCCAACTTTGACTTGGCGACTTCATGTTCTGCTTGGACTTATTCCAGGACTGAGTCGGCTCTCCAAGTTCCCTTGGACTGCTCAGGCTTTGCAGAGGGTTGCTGATGCTGGGATTTATCCAGAATGAAAGGAAAAAAAATGTAGAACCTTGTCACCTTAGGCTTCCTGTGACGAAAGGCAAAGAATGACTGGGGGATGAGGGAAGTGGGGGGAGGTATTTAAGCCTTGGCTGGGGTGTCTTTGCCTCCTCCTGGTGGCCAGGTTCAGTATTTCCCACAAGGAATGAAGCGTGGACTCTCCTCACAAAAATTTCACCTGATCAATTGTTAATGCTCAATAGTGAAATTACATTAGAGGAAATTACTCAAGCGATCTTTAGACTGGCAAATGGTAAAGGCACCTGGCCCAGACAATTGCCCGCAGAATTCTACAAAATTTTAAAAGAACAAATCTCTCCTGTACTGGTCACCCTATATAATAATTATTTCTTAAAAAAATAGTAAACCACCTAGATTTTGCAGCTCCAATATTATCCTTATTTTGAAAAAAGACAAGGAATTTGAGTCAATGGATGCATATCGTTCCGATTTCCTTACTTAATACAGATAAACAAAATTCTAGCAAATATTATAGCAAATAGACTAAAGAAAATTATAGGAGAAATAATTCATACAAATCAGATGGGTTTTTATACCAGGTAGGACTTCACAGAAAAATATTAGATTGGCTACACTATTAATAGAACTTTTATGTCGCTAAACAAAAAAAAAACAATTTACTCAAAATGATTTTGCATTACTCACTGTAGACGCTGAACTCCATTTTCTTGGGTCATTTGTTTACCCACATAGAGCAGTTTGGCATTACAAGCTCCTTCCTCAATTATATTAAACTAATTTATCATGATCCAATTTCTTCCTTAAGTATAAATGGGTCGCTATCCTAACGTACAACTCTACAAAAAGGAACTAGACCAAGGCTGCCCCCCTGTCGCCGCTACTTTTATACATCGCTCTTGAACCCTTAGCTATTATATGTAGGAAAAATTAGAAGGCATTCTTATAGGTAAAATAATTTTCATTCTTCCCTCTATGCAGATGATATACTCTTTTATATAGGTAATACCAAATTGAATATTCCCATTATTCTAGACATTATCACTGAATATAGTAAAACTCTCGGGATACAGATCAACCTTACCAAGTCAGAAATACTCTGGATCATAAAAAAAAAGATAGTCATATGAATAATCCATTTGCACAAGCCAAAAGGGAAAATTAAATATCTCAAAATATTGTCTAAATATCCAGAGGAACTGGTACAAACTCAATTTCTCCTCCCTATGGCAAATGCTTTTTAGATTTTACAAAATGGACACGGCTCCCATTTAACTCTACTTGGCAAAGATTACCATTAATCAAAATGATCATCTTACCGAAAATACTCTCTTTCTTCTGCAAAAACATCCCAATTCTTTTGAATAGGAATATCATTCAAAAGTTTAATTCCCAGTGTTCAAGCTTTTTATGGGGTAAAGGAAAAACTTGGATGTCAATAAAAGAATTAACTCATCTTAAGGAGCATAAAGGGTTTGCAATTCCCAAAATTAAGTTCTATAATCTGGTATGTTTGGCCAAGATCACAATT
The DNA here is from genome assembly GCF_027579735.1 of Bombina bombina. NCBI lineage: Eukaryota > Metazoa > Chordata > Amphibia > Anura > Bombinatoridae > Bombina > Bombina bombina. The sequence goes on along the minus strand of NC_069499.1, from coordinate 262,150,009 downwards.
GACTGGCTCACTGGCCACAGACATAATTACGAATTCCGTTGAAGACAGTTCTGTGCTCACCACTACTCTTTAAGAGCTCTTCTACATCTGAATCTATCCAATTTAAATAAAAAAGGTTTACTGAAATATTAATTTCTCAATATTTTAGTAGCCCTGGAATAAGATTTGTCAAAACTTTGCATATTAATAATAGTGCCTCTCCAATATCTTCCAATTAAGGGCAACCCCCAAATTTTGAACCTGGACTTAACCTGCATGTCTTTGAAACCTGGGCTCAAAAAGGCCTACATTTTATTTTTCAACTAGTAGACCCACAGACGAAATTGGTCAAACCTTTGATACATTGTCATTAGAAATTTGGGCTGGATAAAAAACAGTTTTTTGTCTATTTACAAATCAGACTCTATTATCAACAGTAATCAAATTATTAATTCCAATTCATGACATTGAGGATATGGATGGCATCTATAGGAATCTATAGTTCAAGAATCACTCTATAACAACGCTCTGTATAAACTCCTACTAACCTTATGACGCTAAAGATAAAAATATTAGAGCTCTTTCAAAAATCGCGAGGTGGATTTTCCTGATCTTAATCTTGATTTTTTTAGAAGTCTTGGTCATTTAGGGAATCATATATAAGATTAATAAATAGATCATATACTTATATTTTATTGGCACAAATGGTGTACACAGAGTAACAATCAGCTAGACTTCGAGTTTTGAGCGCTATAGGGACTTTCTAATGACCGCCACCCAAAGTTGGCGTTATGTCACCTCCCTATAGTGCTGGTATTACAGGTTTAAAAAAAAGCAGGCTTGTCGCGGGCGATATGGTGGCGTTGAGCCTCTATACCGCACCGAAATCAAGCGCTGCTTTGACTATGCTTGTGAACGATTTTCCCAATAGACATCAATGGTGAGAGTCGGCAAAAAAAACGCCCTAAAACCTGCAATCACGGAATGAAAAGCTCCGTAACACAGGCCCATTGATGTCTATGGGGAAATAAAAAGTTATGTTTTAACCTAACACCCTAACATAAACCTCGAGTCTAAACACCCCTAATCTGCATGCCCCTGACATCGCCGCCACCTAATAAGTCATTAAACCCCTAATTTGCCCCCACCCGATATCGCCGCCACTTACATACAGTTATTAACCCCTTATCCTGCCACCCCCAACATCACCGCCACCTACATAAAACTATTAACTCCTAATCTGTCGCCGCCGCTATACTAAAGTTATTAACCCCTAAACTCTGGCCTCCCCACATCACTACCACTAATAAATCCATTAACCCCTAAACCACTAACCCTAACGTACCCTATGCCTAAAACCCCCTAACTTTAAATAATTAATAAAATGTCATGTGATCAGGGGGCTGTCAGAAGATACTTAGATACAAGGTAATCACAGAGGTAAAAAAGTAAATATATTATTACCGTTTGTGGCTGTGCAAAACATCTGGGACACTGGGTAATAAAAGGATTATCTATCATTTTAAAACAACCAACAATTCTGGTGTTGACTGTCCCTTTAAGCTTGCTATAGTTATATATTTGTAGCTAGCTTAGGTTTCTATTTTTATTTCACAGGTAAGTTTGTATTTATTTTAACTAGGTAAACTAGTTAGTAAATAGTATATAACTATTTAATAACTAACCTAGTTAAAATAAATACAAACTTCCTGTGAAATAAACCTAACCTGCCTTACACTAAAACCTAACATTACAAACCTAAACACTAAAATTACTAAAAATATACCTAAACTTGAATTAAAAAAACAAAACACTAAATTACAATAAATAATAAACAAATGATCAAAAATAAAAAAGAATTACAACCTAATCTAATAGCCCTATTAAAAATAAAAAAGCCCCCCCCAAAAAAAAATAAAAAACCCTAGCCTACATAAACTACCAATGGCCCTTAAATGGCCTTTTGTGGGGCATTGTCCCAAAGATATCAGCTCTTTCTAACTGTAAAAAAAATACATACACCCTCCCAACAGTTAAACCCACCACCCCCAATAAAATAACTATCTAAAAAACCCTAAGCCTGCCCCTGAAATGGGCATTTTGTATGGGCATTGCCCCTTAAAAAGGGCATTTAGCTCTTTTACATGACCAGACCCTTAAATAAAAATGAAACACACCAAAAAAACCCTTAAAAAACATCTAACCCCCGACGATCCACTTACCAGTTCTTTAAGTCCCGACTTGAAGGATCCATCCAGCCGACGAAGTCTCTCATCCATGCAGCAAGAAGTCTTCATCCGGTGGGCCTCTTCCACTACTTTATCAGCCGGTGAAGTCTTCATCCAGTCGGTCGAAGTCTTCCTCCCAGGTGGAAGAAGTCTTCATCCAGACGGCATTCTTCTATCTTCATCCATCTGGCTCAGAGCAAGTCCATCCTGAAGACATCTGGTGCGGAGCATCTTCTTCATACGGTCGTCGCGTAAACTGGAACTTCAATGCAAGTGATGTCATCCAAGATGGTGTCCCTTGCATTCCTATTGGCTGAAAGATTTCAATCAGTCAATAGGATTAGAGCTGCTAAAAATCCTATTGCCTCACTTTTTGGCCCTCCCAGGAAAACTCTTAATACCATACCTCCGACAAGCCTTGTAATAGCAGCGTTAGGAAAACTGAAGCGTTATGGACTATAACGATGCTATTTTGACTCATAAGCAAAAACTCATAATCTAGCTGTATTGTTCCAGGGTGTAATTTTCCTAGAGCAGATTTACTACATGCCTTCTATCTATTGTTCTAAGATTAAAATTTTTGGGCACAAATTGCCTATTGATTAAAAGATTTTATTCATGTTAAGCTAAATTTTGACTGCAAAAACAGTATAATTTTTAATTACTCAGGATCATATTCAAAATAAACATATAATCAAAAACTGGTATTCTGACTGCTAGACAAATGATTTTAAGAACTTGGAAAGATAGAAGTGCACCAACCATAGCAGCATTTATTAAGAACATGTTATTTCAGTTAGCAGTAGATTCAACACGACCCGCTGATTAATCTAGATAAAATACTTAGGCCTTTTTGGCTAATTGGGAAAATGTTATATCTCTTCCATTAGAGACCCAATCACAGATTCTGTATCCTCTTTGTGCTCCCCCTACTCTTCCTACCACATTATATATAGTTAGATTGCTATCCCCCACATTGGGGGCATCTAGGAAAATAGGCATTCAGTCCCTTCCCCCCTCTCCCTCTTTTTTAATAATTTCTTTTTTATTTCTGTACTCTTGAAAAAATCTCCAATTCTTGACAAAGGTTTAGCTGGTTTAATTTGAATCTGAAGAAAAGGTAAATTAAGTCCTAGCATAAAGCTTAAGTTTGATCATTTGCTGATGTTTATGTGCTTAATTAAACCTTGTGCTCAAGCTCATCTTGATATCATTGACAAGGTGTCCTGTACATCCTTTTCTATAAAAATGTTTTAGTTTTTCATGGTATTGCAGGTTTAGTTTGGTTTAATATGGAGTTTAAGTGTAATATCCATGAATCTGGTTGTTCTTGTTGACTTAATTACTTCCTTTGTTATGTACTTGACAATGTGATCCATATTTGTCTTTTCTATGTAATGCCATATTTTGTTATGATGTTCTTCCTGATGCTTTTTATTTTTGCTGTATCATGAATTGGGATATAATAATAAATAAAAAAAGCAAGGGAATAGTGAAAAGGAACTGTCCCAGGACATATATAAACTTTTTATAATAAAAAAGTGCCCATAACATAGCTATATGAGTGTCTAAACTATAAAATAAAAGATACTTACAAATAGACACTCGTTCACTAGCAAACACGTAGCAGACAGCCAAACTAGTACTGAAACATAATCAGCAGAGGTTAAGGAAAAGAAGTACATTGTAGATCCATAATGGGAGGCAGAAGACCCAATTCTGTGACGATTATATAGAGGGTTTGTGAAAAATTTCCCATGACACGAAACAAAGAATCATAAACCATACTCCAAATACATCCCTCTGACAAGCACTGTACTCTGAGGGGAAACCGGAACTCAACATAGACGGAAAGCCCCTTTCTCTGAAGAATTATATGCACATATTCATGATTCTAACCACCTCCAGTGGAGGGCAAAGTAAAGACTGAGGTACGTGGGAGAGGTTTATAGAGCTCTTGAGGTTTGGAATTCTTGCCTCTTCCTAATGGTAGAGAAGAGTAATTGCCAATAGTAAGGGATCGTGGACTCAACTACCTGTATGAAAGAAAAGCCGATCGGCCTAAAAAGCAAGTGCGCTTAACAAATGCAGACATGCGCATAAGATGGCTGCGCTAAAAAAAAACAACAAAAAAACACAAAAATGCTGAAACAAAAACCGCTGGATGCACAGAAAAAACAGCCCACATTAATAAGCAAACAAACTGGCATGTGCATAAGCCGACGCCACTTATAATAAAACATTTCTTAACACACTTAAGTCTACATAGGCGAAATAAGGTACTTTTATGCCTGTGACATATACAATGCCTGACATAATGGACCCCAGGCTAGGACTTACCCATAAGTGAGTTCCTACAGGCTAAGCAGGTGCAAACAAATACTCCCACACTTACCTGATAGGTATATGCAACTACTGGACCTTACCATAAGCAGAGAAGATCTGCTATCCAGTTGAAAGCCAGTCCAGTGCTGTTTGCATGACAGCAGAAGATCTAACATATGTGATATATAATTTTGAACCAACAGGAGGGAGGCTAGGACTGGTCCCTGCACAACCTGTTAGGACTTTAATACCCAGGGTGTTTTTGTGCCACTACCCAGACTTCCCTCTGTCCAAACAGTAGCTCCTCTGAGGGGAAACTGGGCCTCAAATCGGTCTGAGACGGACCTCCCTTTTTCATATTCCTCCTGCAAGACAAGGATGTTTTCCAGGAAGATGGGAGGGGTTTTAAGGGCTCAAAAGTTTTTGAGATTCTTTGCCTCCTCCTAGTGTTCAGGAGTATAATTCAGGAGTAATGGATAGTGGACTCTCACCACATTTATGAAAGAAAACAGAAAATTTCATAACATAGTTTTTCCTTCTGTTATAAGGCTAAGATGAATATCTGAGAAAAAACACTGCTATAACCACATAACTTTAATTCAAAGAGTTTAACAAGAATTTGGACTCAGTTAAAAGGCGGTGTTAGGGGGGACACCTAAATAACTTCTTCCCTTCTATCAGTACCTGTTCTAGAATTTTAGGAAGTTAAATTAGAAGATCTAAGTAAAAGTATCAACATTTTTAAGAATATCCCTTTCTTAGTAACTTGGAATGCTGTGAATGTATTTTCTATGTCACTGGACCTTAGCCATGACCTTTCCTGACGCATTGTTCTAAAGAGACTTTGGGCGAGAGAGAGAAAGCAATAAAGGAAAACACTGAATGCAGAGAAAATGTTCGGACTCATAAAAAGACAAAACAGAAAGAGCCAGTGCTGTACAATGTTTTTGATGTAAAGTGCATATGCCCTCTGTCCCACAGACCACCAATTCTCAGCTGACAAGCAACCAACCACATGCTTTTTTGTTCAAATCAGAAAACAGGAGACAAGATAAAAGACAAAACAAACTGTATACCAAGGTAAACATACATATTTAATAGCAACCTACTAATCACATAATTTATTAATAAATCAAGTTTCACAGCTCATCTAATGGATCTAAAAATGCAGACTTGCCCATCATTTTATACTTAGAGTGCTGGAGAAAGACCAGATTTTAAAGACATCCCCCTCTGTGAGCACCAGGTGACTCAATTAATAGTACAAGTAATCAAATGTTCTTATGCAGGGTTCAGGTATTCACATTTTCTCATTTTGGGGTTCTTATACCACTGACTGGGATCAGTATAAATAGACCTGAGACACAAATGATCAAAACATAATATTGTAGCATATAACATTTTCTTGAATTTGTATGAATTCGGCTCACTTGACACATACAAAAACATTGCTTGCTTTATGGAATTTGTTTACTATTTGACATAGTTTATTATGAACTAAATAAGATAAACTGGTTATGTTGTAAGTTTAGGTGGATACAACTATTTAAAATTTAATTTTTTTATGCTGTAAGTACTATTTCCTTCAATAATTCACATAAGTAATTATAAAGTAATTATACAAGTTATCGCTGCATTGCAATTAATCAATTAAGTCTTGAATATGATTTAATAATAAATTATGTGATTTGGATTTACTAATAAATCAGATAGCTATTTTGTATATATCATGAAGTGCAGATTATACTTTGTTTTCCCATTTTACCTCTTATTTTATTTTTGACAATATATTCACACCACTTATATATTGCTTATAGAAGCATTTATGCAGGTTGCCTCTAAATATGTATATTAAAAAGAAACCCAGAATACAAAGCAGTATATATAACAAATAGCTGCAAAGTATTTAGATCTGTGAAAAACATCTATACATGTAGGTATCTGAAACGTTCCCTGTGCAGATTCAGCAAAAGAGTGCCTAGGAAGACCTGGGCACCAAACGTGAGATTGAAGGAGAGAGAGAGAGGAGAGAGAGGAGAGAGAGGAGAGAAGAGAGAAGAGAGGAGAGAGAGAGGAGAGAAGAGAGAAGAGAAAAGAGAGAGGAAAGAGGAGAGAGAAAGAGGAGAGAGGAAAGAGGAGAGAGGAGAGAGAACGAGAGAGAGAGAGGGGAGAGAGAGATAGGAGAGAGAGAAAGAGAGAGAGAGAGGAGAGGAAAGGAGAGAGGAGAGGAAAGGAGAGAGGAGAGGAAAAGGAGAGTGGAGAGGAAAGGAGAGGAGGAGAGAGAAAGAGAGAGAATAACTGAACTGGCTATGTGACCTATGTGTACGACAGGGCTACATTTCTGCTTTCTTCCTCTGTACAAAGCTAGAAACACTTCATATTGGATCAGTGATACAGCTTTAGCCAGAACGAATCTAGAAGAAAAGAGGAAAAAAAATAGAACATATGTATAAAAGATGAGGAAGCATCATAAATGTATTAACTACAATACGATGTGAAAACAATTAAAAAAATTAAATATTACATCATACAAATGTATATTGAAAAATGTACTCTTTTAAAAGCCTGTAAAAGCCATTCAAATATTGGGGATTTGCCCACACAATTGTTTAGGTCAGATCTAGACAAGGGCTTGTCTGCACTACAGATTTGTGTAAAATGATTAAAAAACTCAAAGCTAAGGCAGTTAACGATCCATGGCTCCTGGGATTTGGCAAACCCCCCCTGCTGCGATATAAAAGTAGCTGGGACAGGGACAAAACAATTCATAAATGTGATGGGTTTGGTCTTTTTTTTTTTTTTTGATTTATTTAAAAGTAATTAAACATACAAACAATCTTTCACATCTTCTGAAATAAGATTAACTCTTTTATTACAGTAGGTGATTAACACGGGATCATGTACAAAATAAAAATGAACAAATGAATTGGGTTTATTAAGTTGACAATAAAAAAAAAAACAACACACCCAAACAACAAACCAATGATAAAATAAGGCTTTAGCACACAAGTAACAGCTCTGTATGGTAGAGTGATCAGGAGAGCAAGTGAGTGTTTTTTTCTGTGGATAGAAGTGAAAAGCATAAATCTCTCTAGTGGGAGCCAACTAAAGCATTAGAGCTGAAGTCAAAAGTATATAAATAAAGATGATGCAGAAAAAGATCCAGCTTTCATTCACCTTTGTTTATACCATTATGCTGGAAATGATAAGTTATAAAGAGGTATGATGTCATCAGATAAGCTAGGCCTCAGGCAAACAGATACCTAACCTATCCCATCAGCTGGTGCCTCAGTCCCCATTATTAAAATTGTCACTAAAGTTCTATAATAATATAATATCAGGTTTCCCATTCATCATCTAGGGCTCTTTCAACTGACAATGTAAGTTTCCCTCTTAAGCCAGCACATAGTGTTTGGGTAAACACAATTCTTAGTCCAAGATCCATCTGAAGAAAAAAAGTCCAATCAATGTTGGCTTCAGTTTTGCACACCAGTGCTTACAGTATCTGTGATGCTCCCCACAAAAGGCAAAATTACATCCATTCTCAGCCAGAAATGTCCTTTAGGCCCAAGGAGAGCGGAACTTCACATTGACTGGAAACTTGGCTCCCCTTGAAATGTTGAGTGGTTCAGCACCTAAAGCCATGAGGCATTTTTAAGAATCTTATTTAGAATAAAAGTTACTATTTGTAATAACATTGTGCTGTGTTTTTGGTTAAACAGTCCATAGGAGTGTAATCCCTCTTTCATTTTATTTGGGTCAGCATTTATGCTTCATTGCAAGCTATAGGCTATAAAAGAAAACAAGTGTTATAGAAAATCGTGCTGCATGTGTCCAATCAAAAAAGCATTAAACAGCAAGTTAAACTAACACACAAGGTGCTCACCAGTGCCAAGTGGATATATAAATCACTCTAAGGTGGTAATCTGTTTAAATGACAATTTTGCATGATTTTACCCCTTTTACAAATGCTTTGTATACTATGCATACCACTTGAATAGAGTGAGAAAATAGTATGGAATGGTAAAATAAAAAATCCACAAACAGTTTTAAATGTTTCTTCATCAGAACTGAACATAATTAAAAAAATTTTTTATATGAATTGCTGACACATTCTCTCAGTGGGGGATTTGTAAACTAGATCAAAGCCCAATTCAATATACTGGTTTCTGGTACAAATAAACTGAGGCAAGGAGACACAGTTGTTTTAGCATGGGAAAGGATGACTTTGCTACCCCAATTAAAATTAAAATAAGGGGGGGGGGGGTCACTAAAAATACATTTTACAAAACAATAGCCAGAACCTGACCACTTTTGATAAGAATTCTTACTGTGTAGAAGGATAATATATAGTGATGGGGATTAGATGCTCAGCACTATATTATATTACGCCTAGATTAGTATATACAGTGTTGCTCCCTTGTGCGCAGTATCGGCAAACTGCTGGGCACTGTTCATCATATCAGCAGTTTTTTCTCAGTTCTTCCTAACCTCTCCCACGCTCATTTAAAGTTGGCTGGCTTTCTGTACGGCACTTGTCACACTGTCAGCTGCAGAATGAAGAATCTGTTTCCTGAAAGAAAAAAAAAAGGTATGTTTAAAGCTAACAGGAAGCTCATGTCAGCACATACTGGTTCTTAAGGAATCACTGCTCACAGATTCATGATCAGAAGTCTAACCGTTTATTTGTAACATAACTCACAAGCATAAAAAATCCAAATGCTTTTTTCCCCTCATTTCAGGAAACAAAACTTGTGTCACTAAATGACGAATGACGCCACCGAAAACGACCTTATGTCTTTTACATTTAGTATATACTAGAACAGAGGGTCTCAAATCAGAAATGATGAACCTCTCTAGTTTTTGATCTATAAGAGTTTGAAATTTCAGAATACCCATACATTTTGGTATGCATAAGTATACAAAATGCAATTCTCTCAGAATAGGAAAGAAATATTTTAATAAAACATTTTGTTCACTACAAACTAAACCTATATTTCATATTAAGTAGAGACAAATAGCATGAAGCAGTTTATAAGCTCTATTGATTCAAATTTGATGGCAGAATATATAAACAAATCTCATTCGGTTTATTGAGGACTCACTAACTACAAAGAAAGCTAGGTATTTAGTAGATTATGGACACAGATTATTTTATATATATATACTATATATATATATATTATATATTACTCTATATATATATATATATATATATACACACACAACACACATATATACATACACATACACTATACACACACAACACCACACAACACATATACATTACACATATACATATACAAACACATACACTCCACCACACACACACATACACACACACATACCACACACACATACACACATACCACATACATATACACACACACCACATACACCACACACACACACATACATACACACACACACATACATACACCATACACACACACACATACACACACCACACACACACACTCTACATACACCATCATACACCAATACAATCAAACCTCATCACACAACATTTGTTGGGATTTGTAATTTCCCAGAGTGCCATTGTCTAATTTTTAAGGGAAATGAAACACAAAATGTTTATTTTATGATAGATTTTAACATTTCCATATCCATTTTGCTTCATTCTCTTTTGGTATTTTTTATGGAAGAAGCAGCCCAGCAATGCACTCCTGGGAAGCTATCTGAACAAATGTGTATGCAATGAAATCGGCATACAAGCTCAGCCACCAATGAGCAGCTAGCTCCAAATCCCTGAGCCTATCTAGATTTGTCTTTTCAACCAAAGGATACCAAGTAAAATTAAGAAAATTAGATAACAGAAGTAAATTGAAAGTTGTTTAAAATTGTAATGCTCTATCTGAATACTGAAAAAAAAATGTGGGTGTTCATGTTCCACCTGGCTCCTTGGTTTGTACTGTACTGGGCTGACTTTATAGAGCAAAAAATAAAGGGAAAAAAAGGGCGAGAAAAAATATGGCACAATATAAACTGTAAGCTAAATAAAACCAACCCTAATTAAGTAAAAAAACACACAACCAGGACTCTCAAAATGAAGCATTTAATATATAAAACAAACAAAATGCTCTGAATGCAGCACCATTGTTCTCATAACCTCACCACTAAGCTAAGAAAATACAAAAGCGTTTTCCTGCAGCTTAACATGGCCACCAGACAGAAAAAAAAGGGAGAGAAAATTGAACATATTGCCACACAAGCTGGGCACTTTCCTTCAGTTCCCTGAACTTCTTTCTGCCCTGTTAGTGCCCTAAGGAAACCGGTAGTAAAACAATCTGAAAATGACCAAACTCAGTATAGTCTGCACAGAGATAATGTATCTGCTGGAGTCTGTAAAATTATCTTTTAAAGAGACAGTAGACATTTTGCCTCTAAAAGTGCCAAAACCCTGTCAACTATGCTTAACCCTTTGGCTGCTAAGCCATTCCCTCTCTGGGTGCTAATATTTTCTTTTCTTATTTTTTTTTATCTTCTTGAAAGACTTTCTTCTTTTTTTTTTTTTTTAACTTTTTTATTGTTTTTTACAGACTCCCAAGACTTACACTGTTGGAAAGTTTAGGCGGTTACCTTTCCAACAGTGGGTCTTGGGGGTCTGTAGCTGCTTAGATGCGTGAGATACAGGCTTCTAAGCAGCATGCCCCTACTCCTATAACTTTGTTAAGTATAAATAAAGTTGCGCGGTGTCATCACGTAATTGCGCGTGACGTCACCGCGCATCACCTGAAGCCCGGTGATGCCTGTCACTGTACAGGCACGATCGCGGGGTAGGAAAAGCAAGGAGCCCCCAGATCTCCCTCAAGGTGGGAGAGTGCTCATGACGGCTCTGAGCCGTCATTAGCACCAGAGTGAGAAACTCTGTGACAGCTCAGAGCCGTCATTAGCACTGAAAGGGTTAAACAGAACATGCAATTTAAAGCAACTTTCTAATTAAATCCTATTATCAATTTTTCTTTGTTCTCTTGGTATCTTTTTTGAAAAAGCAGGAATGAAAGCTTAGAAACTGGCCAAATTTAGGTTCAGCACTGGGTAGAACTTGCTGATTGGCTGGCTAAATGCCCACCCTCAGACACAATCTCTTTTCTGAGATTACAAGTCAGACAATTTCACAGCAGTGGCTTATGTCAATCATCAGGGACGGAACTCCACAGTCTCTTAGTGATGAGGAAAGTTTCCCTCACCATTAAGCTGGGAAAAACGCTATAATGCAGGATATTTTGCAATCCATTTTCCCAGTTGCGGACAATAGGGAGGTAGGTCGCCAGTCTCATCAACGAGGGGAAAAGGTCTCTAAATTAGGAAGTATTTGACCAAATTGTGAGGCGTAGGGGGCTCTGGCGAAGATCTCTCTCATGGCCTCCTATTTGAATCATAAACTGCCTCAGTATTGTACCAGATCTTGGGGACCCCTCAGGCCAAATCTGATTACATATTTCCTCTGTGTAGCTTTCCCAGGGTGATAGCCAGAATTCAAGCAGGAACAAGCCTAAGATTGTGCTTGCTTCTCTGAGTGGCCTTGGAGGATTTATTTTGCAGATCTGGCTCAGATGTCCTTATGCCTACCTTTTTACGGTTTCCTCTAAGAAAGGATCTTCTCTCTCAAGACCCGTTCTTTTTATCAAGATCACCATCTCTGATTTTGACGCTATAACGAGCTGAACAATTAATGATAGGTCTCAGAGGGGTTTCTTCTGACAAGATTATTATTATCTTGATTCAGGCTATGTACACTGTTAACCAGATATATTTATCATAAGGTCTAGAAAACGTTTGAGCAAATGCATGGTTTCAAACCTTAAAGGGACATGAAACCCATATTTTTTCTTTCCATGATTAGAAAGAGCATGCAATTTAAAACAACTTTACTAATTTATTTATATGATATAATTTGCTTTCTTCTCTATGATATACATTGCTGAAAAGCATATCTAGATAGGGCCTCAGTAGCTGCTGATTGGTTGCCTGCACATAGATGCCTTGTGTGATTGGCTCACCCATTATGCATTGCTTTTTCTTTCACAATAAATAATTGAAGCGGCACCAGGATCCAGTTGCTTGTTAAAACTGCTTTATTTTTTCGTATTGCTGCAATCCTTAAAACAAAGCAGTAGAATTTTTCGTGAAACACAGTGCATAGACGAACTCACATGAAGTGACAACTTGCTGACATGTTTCGGCCCTTATGGCCGTAATCTTAGCTAAAGTGTCTATCCTCCCTTTACCTTTTAAAACACCTGTGCTCACAAGTGATTGGTTAAAATTTAATTACAGTGGGGTTGGTCTATTATAGCACCTGCATAAACTGTTTCCTTACTCTACTCAAAGCTGTCAGCCATCATGTTGCTTAAACCTCTGTAAACCATATACCATAGATAATACATATATACAGTTCACCTCTCTGCTACATCACTAATAGTCTAGAATGACTTCATTCATATTTATAATTGTAATAATTAAAATTAACATTAAATGATGTAACAAAAGAGAGTTTGAATCCAATGTTGAACTTTGTATCTAGATATAATCATAAAAAATTGCCATACTGGCATGATTAGTAATAATATCTATTGAGATACTTCCATTTCATACTACAAGTTCATTCAAACAAAGTTTATAGAAGGTGTAAAGATACTTGTGTACAATACACAAAACACCAAATAGAAAAACAAAAGACAAAAGGCCTAATACAGGAGGCGTTCTGGACACACAGGAACCATTTGCTTATTCCAAAAGTTTATCAAATCAAATTCAGAATTCAACCCTATGGGAACCCTGGTTTTTAGCCTGTGTATCCAGAACACCCTCTCTCTTAGCTAGCAAATTATCTCTATTACCCCCTCTTTTTTTGCACCTTTACTTGTTCAATAACCGTCCATCTTTAATGAACTTACCATATTTGTTATGTTTAATTTTGAAGTGTTGTACAAGGGGGGGTTGTAAGCTTGCCTGCTTTTATGTGGGTGATGTGCTCCCGAATCCTCTCTCTTGCCTCCCTGGTGGTAAGGACCTGTATATTGAATATTACAGGATTCGCAGTTAGTAAGTAAAACTACATATGTTGACTGCAGTTCAGACAAGAATGGTGTCTAAATTGCTCTCCTGTGGCTGTGCTGGTGAAGCCCTCACCTGCTTGTAAACAGCCACATGCTATGCATGGGCCATAATTGCATTTGTAGACACCAGTGTGTCTTAGCCATGATGAACTGGAGCTCTGGTGTGCCCTCAATTGTGTCGGCGCAACCATATTGCCAATGGTCATGCCCTTCCTATATGCAAACACCCTTTGGACACTATTTTTACAAGACCCTCATCTGCTGTTAGCATACGAAAATGTTTGCGTATAATGTTGCAAACCTGATGGTATTGTGCACTATATTTCGTTACAAAAGTTACTTCTCCAAAATTTGATTTCTTCAGATCTAAATCCTTTTGGGTAAGGAACTCCTTCCTTTCCCTTTTAGAGATAGTTTCTCTTACTCTTGCAACCTCCTTTCTCTCATAACCCCTGCTACAGAGGCGATTCTCTAGGTCCAAAGATTGTCTTTCGTATTCTATCTGGGTTGAGCAGTTGCGCTTTAACCGTATGAACTGAGCCCTTCATCACGGATAAAATACCCATTTGGGGGTGGTACTCTTCGCTGTGAAAGATGTGTGTTCCCTGTAATTGGTTTTCTGTACACTTTTGTGTGTATCTTTCCCTGTCTCCCTGATAAAGTTACATCAAAAAATAAATATGTGTCTTCCAAACTCTATGGGTTAGTTAATCCTGTTGTGTTGTTGTTCTAGATCTCTCAAGAATTCTTTCAGTTCTATCTCCTGCCCTTCCCAGATGATTAGAAGATCATCTATATATCTTCTATAGTAAATTATCTTGATTTCCAGGGAAGCCATCACCCCCATGATGTGGGACAGTTCCCACCAACCCATGAATAAGTTGGCGTATGAGGGCGCGAACTTCGCCCCCATTGCTGTCCCACACCTCTGGAGGTAATGGTCCCCTTCAAACTCAAAAAAGTATGGGTTAAGAGGAATTCGTTACCTGAGGATCATATTGACAAAATAGGGGACTATAATTTGTAGCTCTTTTTAGAAAAAATGCAATTGCTCCAGTCCTGCACTGTGGGGGATACTGGAGTACAGGGATGTTACATCAAGGGAAACCCAACTGTTATCTCTCACTCACAACTGAGGGGACTCTACTTCAATCAGTAGTTGTTTAAGTGTCTCCGCAGGTAGCTTGATAGATTCTGTACTAATGGTTGCAAAATAGCATCCAGCCATTGTGACATCGGTTCAGAATTGAACCGATACCACTAATGATGGGGCGACCTTTTACCTCTTGGATGGATTTATGGACCTTCGGAAGGAAATTAAAAATGGGCTTCACAGGATAATCCACTATAAGATACTCACTGTCTTTTCATCTAGAAACCTGCTTCCTTCCCATCATCTATAAGATCTAATAGTTCCTGTTTGAATCTAATGTGGATCAAATGTTAAGATTCGTGTATTGGGAAGGGTCTGATAGTTGTCGTGTTGCTTCCTTCAAAAGAAAGATTTGTCCAATGCACAACCACAGACCCTCCCTTATCAGATGCTCTGATGACCAAGTTTTTATTCTCTTTGAGGCCCCTAAGTGCCAATATTTCTGCTTTGTTTAAATTCTTGTTTCCAGTATTAAGATCTGCTGTGTACGCTAGTTTTGTGAGGTCTTGTTCTACCCTACACTGAAATTTCTCTAAAATGTTTCCTCTTGTGTGTATCGGGTAAAATCTTGAAGCCCCAGAGAGAGAAGGACCCTTGTTTATGGAGCTTTCGTTCCCTTCATCCTGTGAATAAACATTCTCTCTGTCCAATCCCTCTAGGGCTTCAAGATCACATACCTCCTGAAAAGTTAATGTTGTTGTATCTTTTGTTCTGATTCCATCTGGGGGCATATACACTTCATTAGTTGTTGGGTTCTCGTGATGTTCAAAATGTTTTTTGATCGTTAGATTTCTGATCAGCCTATTAACATCCACCAGAGTCTGGAATAAGTTAAAAGTGTCTGTTGGTACAAATCCAAGACCATAATTCAGGACCTTGGTTTCCAGATCACTTAGTGGATATACTGACAGGTTAATTACTGAATTTACACATATTTTGTCCTTGATCTCCCTCTCCTGGGCGGTTTGGATGGTTGCAGCGGTACTGTAGGTGTGCCCTTTAAGATGCCCCTGCCTTTTGTACCTCCTCCCCCCCTCCTGACTCGCCTGATGTTTTGGGAAAAACCTGTGCCAACTCTGAAGTCTCCTGGTCCCTATATTCTATGGCTGACCTATTGGTAATGTCAGTAGAGAATTTAGTCTGCCCAGGTGGTGTGTGTGTCCTATCACCTATCATGGAGGATGTATCCCCCCTACTACTGTTGGGGTCTTCCTCCTCTCCTGAAGTTGAACAATCCCCAGAGGATTCAGCTTCACTCTCATTAAAAGTAACCTTTTTACTTTTACCCTGACCCTTATTTGCTTTTCTCCCTGACTTTTTTCCTTTTGGGAATCTTTTTTGGTCATTATCTCTTTTATAGCTGGTTCTCTGTTTCCTATTCCATATATAGATTTTGTTATTTTCATAATCTGATAAATCTCTTAAGTATTTATCATGCTTAATTTCCATTATTAAGGACTTAGACTCAGCTAGAGAGACTTTCAGTATGGAATCAAACTTAGCAAACAATATATCATTACTGCGTACATTCAATTCAATTTGAAGCAAATCAATTTCTTTAGATACAGAATTTAACAATTTTGTTTTGAATTCAATAAGCATTCCCATAAGTTTTAGAGAGCAGTCTGAGAGAACACTGTTCCATACTCTGATGAAATCCTCATCCTCTACAACGAATGTGGGGAATTTATTAACCCTCAGTCCTCTTGGGATCATGCCATTGGTTATATATTTTTGCAATGTCCAGATATCCCACTTGAGCCTGATTTCCTTATCCAAAAGTATCTCCATTTGCTCAAATAATTTGCTGAGCGTAAAAGTAGAATAATCTGACGAAAAAACATTTTCAATTGCTCTAGTGTCAAATGTCCTTTCATCAGAGGTTTGCAATGAATAGAAGCCGACAACACTGGTAGAAATGTCACTCTCCATTGCTTCCATGATACACACACTCTGTATTCTAGTTAACCGCTAATCACTATACAAATCTGTTACAATCCGTGCTCTATCACTTTCAACAGGAAACCACTGTGAAATGTCAATAAAGAGTCACTTATGTGTGAGCACCAGTATAGAGATTTGTTACAAAATATACTTTTGTGCTGGATAAATATCTTGCAATAGCGATTTCGTTCCGCTTTACTCACCGACTCCTGAGGGCTATCCGGTTCTCCTCTGCCTGTAGTGCTGTATTGGCCCGTCCACAGGGAGCACTCGTGCTTGTTACCAAAAGCTGAGCGTTGTGGAAAACCCCTCTGGCTCCTTTCAAGGTCTCCGCCGAGTATCCGCTCCCCTCCTGGGCTCTCTCCAGTTTCGGCTGTGTAGCGTCTGACGTCACCCGGGACTCCGCTTCCGGTTAGCCCTCTGTTGTGAGTCGGATCTCCCCACGGCTGTTTACTGCAGTGTAGGTGAGTGTGATTGCGGCTAACTTTCAACTGGTTACTCTGTGCCTGCCCGATCTCCAGATAAATGTGCACTATAAATAATTGAAGCGGCACCAGGATCCAGTTGCTTGTTAAAACTGCTTTATTTTTAGTAGTGTGCAATCTTCAAACAAAGCAGTAGAATTTTTCGTGACAAACAGTGCATAGACGAACTCACATGAAGTGACAACTTGCTGACATGTTTCGGCCCTTATGGCCGTAATCTTAGCTAAAGTGTCTATCCTCCCTTTACCTTTTAAACACCTGTGCTCAAAGTGATTGGTTAAAATTTAATTCAGTGGGTTGGTCTATTATAGCACCTGCATTAACTGTTTCCTTACTCTACTCAAAGCTGTCAGCCTCATGTTGCTTAAACCTCTGTAAACCATAAACCTTAGATAATACATATATACAGTTCTCCTCTGCTACATCACTAATAGTCTAGAATGACTTCATTCATATTTATAATTGTAATAAACTTTGTTTGAATGAACTTGTAGTATGAAATGGAATATCTCAATAGATATTATTACTAATCATGCCAATATGGCAATTTTTTATGATTATATCTAGTTACAAGTTCAACATAGGATTCAAACTCTCTTTTGTTACATCATTTAATGTTAATTTTAATTATGACAATTATAAATATGAATAAAGTCATTCTAGACTATTAGTGATGTAGCAGAGGAGAACTGTATATATGTATTATCTATGGTTTATGGCTTATGGTTTACAGAGGTTTAAGCAACATGAGGCTGACAGCTTTGAGTAGAGTAAGGAAACAGTTAATGCAGGTGCTATAATAGACCAACCCACTGAATTAAATTTTAACCAATCACTTTGAGCACAGGTGTTTAAAAGGTAAAGGGAGGATAGACACTTTAGCTAAGATTACGGCCATAAGGGCCGAAACATGTCAGCAAGTTGTCACTTCATGTGAGTTCGTCAATGCACTGTTTGTCACGAAAAATTCTACTGCTTTGTTTGAAGATTGCACACTACTAAAAATAAAGCAGTTTTAACAAGCAACTGGATCCTGGTGCCGCTTCAATTATTTATAGTGCACATTTATCTGGAGATCGGGCAGGCACAGAGTAACCAGTTGAAAGTTAGCCGCAATCACACTCACCTACACTGCAGTAAACAGCCGTGGGGAGATCCGACTCACAACAGAGGGCTAACCGGAAGCGGAGTCCCGGGTGACGTCAGACGCTACACAGCCGAAACTGGAGAGAGCCCAGGAGGGGAGCGGATACTCGGCGGAGACCTTGAAAGGAGCCAGAGGGGTTTTCCACAACGCTCAGCTTTAGGTAACAAGCACGAGTGCTCCCTGTGGACGGGCCAATACAGCACTACAGGCAGAGGAGAACCGGATAGCCCTCAGGAGTCGGTGAGTAAAGCGGAACGAAATCGCTATTGCAAGATATTTATCCAGCACAAAAGTATATTTTGTAACAAATCTCTATACTGGTGCTCACACATAAGTGACTCTTTATTGATATTTCTTTAACAAAGCATATCGAAAGAATGAAGCAAATTAGAAAATAGAAGTAAATTGGAATGTTGTTTAAAATTGTATTCTCTACTTGAATCATGAAAGAACATTTTTGGGTTTAGTGTCCCTTTAAGCTTTAATCTTTTAAAAGGTACTTTTTTTCTAGCTATTTCTTTGGCTAGAAGAGTCTCTGGACTTTCAGCTTTGTCTTCACACTAGCTATTGTTTTCTTCCTAAGGTGACATCCACAGATACTACCAATCAGGAAATTGTGGTTCCTTCTTTTTGTCCAGCTCCTAAGAATTCTAAGGAGCATCAACTTGGATGTTGTGGAAGTCACAAATGATTTCAGACTTTCTTAGTTTTTTTTGTTGTTAATTTGTCTAGATCCGCAAGGATCAGAAAGCTTTGGCTATTACTTTAGCAGCTTGGCTTAAAGCCTTCATTCGCAAGGCTTATTTGGTTGTGGGGAAAACTATGCCTGAGTGCATTACTGCACATTCCAAGAGAGCAGTTGCTACTTTTGGGCCTTTAGTAATGAGGCTTCTATAGATCAGATTTGAAAGGCAGCTACTTGATCTTCTTTGCACACTTTTTACAAGATTTATCACTGTATGCTTCTTCTTAGGCTGCCTTTGGCAGCAAAGTTCTGCAGGCTGAAGTGCCTGAATAGTAACAACCTGCCCTCACTGTTTATGCCTCACTGTTTATCCCTCACTATTCACAGTGGTCTAGTGGACTACACAGCTTGTGTATGGATTCCCACATGTGATGGCTCATTGGCTCTAACAATCTGATGAAAGAAAACAAAATTTATGATTATCTGATAAATTAGTTTCATAATGGTGAGAGTAAAAAGAGTCCAGCCCTCTTTTTTTTGTTCATGTGGCGGCAATACATGTTTTGAACTTCTTTGCCCCACTTTATCTTTCCTGCTTTTTTCTCATTTACTTGGTTATATGTATGACTGAAAATCATGTAAAGTTGGAGCGATTTAAAGCTCTGGTGTTTTGGGGTGTCTTTGACCTCCTCCTAGTGGTTTTAGGGGGGGAATATTCCCACACCTGATGGCTCGTGGAAAGAAGAGCATAAATGTTGTGGATAAGTTCTCAAGCAGATAATCTGTCTGCTCACAATAGTCACTTGTGATGCAGCATTGCTTGACTAAATTGAAGATGGCACAAGATCTCATTTGTGGAATCCCGACCCCCCCCCCGTCTCTAGCAACTAATATATGCAGGATAGTGCACAAACTTTTCCAGCTAAAGTTAACTAGGTGAAGTGGGTTGCATGCAGTGGTTTATAGGGAACAGAGGGTTCATAGGGGACAGAGGGTCCAGAGGATACCAAAAGATGTCTGTGAGATGTTTATCGGGGTCTGATACCTCCTATATTGATTTTCATGACAGCTAGAAGCAGAATATATATCCATGTTATTAGGTAATGTTACCTAGTAGAGTGAGTGTCTTAACTATCAGCGACTTAAAATTATTTTTACTATTTGCTACTTAACTAGATAGTACCGGACATTAAAAAAAGAGTGCAGCTGCATATAAAAAAACAAAATAGTGTGTATATATATATATATATATATATATATATATATATATATATATAAAACACCAGTTCAGATATACATTTGAGTCATAATACCCAATAATCAGGCTTGGGATGCGACTACTCTCTGTTTTTCTTTTTAGTATGTTGTTACGCCTATGCTGCTTGTGTGTTTTTGAATTTTATTATTAATAAATATTTTGGTTTTACGGAGCTGCTCTAGCATCATCCTTTTTCTCTGAGTGATTAAAAAAAGAGTGGCACAATCTTGGTTTATGAAACATTTCAGTAAACAAGAAATTGTAAAATGGTATTGTGATGGTCTAGATTCTGCCTGCTACCTTACCTTGCTACTTTGGTTACGTTTAAAAGAATGTTCTCTTCAAAAAGCATGTGCAGCGAAACCTCTGTAACTCTGAGTTTTAGAGCTAAATGAAGGAATATAAAAGACCACCTATGGAAGTAACATGGATTTCTGAAGACTGTCATATCAATGAAAACTCAGATAGGTTGGAACCAACTCACATTGTTCTCCCCAGTACCTTTTTAATAGACACACACCAACTGATTTTACTGACCAACTGGCCAAAATGAAAGCCAATATTCAGCTAAAATTAGCTAATATAAAACGTATTAAATGTTTGTTGCACAAATTATCACTAAATCAATTTATGTTAAATTATACCATTAATTTGTGCTTTGGATACCTTCCTTCCACAATCTTGAAAAATTGTTAAATCAGGACAAAAATAAATATTCTACTGAAAAAATGAAAGGACACAGACCTCCACCATCAGATAACTATAAGATAATACCATATTCAATTATAAACTAAATTCCAAGATTTGCAGAATTAGTGGGGAACATTCTACTCACACATTGGAAAAGATTGGTTAACACAGTAATACACTTTAGCAGTTAATAGTTTCTAGGCTGACAACAGAGTGAAAATCACCTTGTCAGAAACCCCAATTGTCTCTCAGAATAAAAGATTCATCAACAGAGCCTTCAGTGCCAGAGCCTTCAAATCTTGGTTATGCAAGGATCCTTGAGACAGTAGACTAGGGGACTAGCAAAATAATCAGTAATTCAACCCTTTCAAAAGATCCAGACCTTCTAGCTCTGTTCATAGGAAAAAATACCCTTTATTTGCTTACAAATGTTTGATTTTCTGAATAATTGAGGAAACAGCACTCACAGAAACGTCTTGTGCACGTCTTGTGTTGTGTGCTCTTTTGAGGTGAGTGCAACTAGGATAATCTAAGATAAAGCAAAAAGAAATGGATTTATAATTAAAGGGACAATAAACACTATGAGATAGCAATACGAAATAATAATGCATTGTAAAATAACCATGAAATATACTTTCATTACTTAATTTTGCCTCATTTTCTGTAGGCTGAAGTCTAAAGTGCAAATGGCTTTAGATTGCAAGGTGCAAACTATGGCCTAGATTACAAATCTTGCGTTAGGCTTAAAAAGCAGCGTTGGCCAGTCCCATCACTGCTTTTTAACGCCTGCTGTTATTACGAGTCTTGCAGGTACAGGTGTACCGCTCACTTTTTGGCCAGACTCTGAAATACCGCAAATCCACTTACGTCAATTGCGTATCATATTTTCAATGGGACTTGCATGGCGCCGGTATTACGAGTCTTCCAAAAAGTGAGCGGTACACCCTCTCCTGTCAAGCCTGGTACCGCATTTTAAAGTCAGTAGTTAGAGTTTTACACTACAACGCCGTAGCATAAAACTCTTAACTAAAGTGCTAAAAAGTACACTAACACCCATAAACTACCTATTAACCCCTAAACTGAGGCCCTCCCACATCGCAAACACTAAAATAAATATTTTAACCCCTAACCTGCCGAACCGGACATCGTCGCCACTATAATAAATATATTTATCCCTAAACCAGCCACACTCCCCTGCCTCGCAAACGACTAGTTGAATATATTATTAACCCCATAATTTGCGGACCATAAACATCGCCGCCACCTACCTACATTTATTAACCCCTAATCTTGCCGCCCCCATCGTACGCCATTGCACTATACTAAAGTTATTAACCCATAAACCTAAGTCTAACCCCTACACCCCCCTAACTTAAATATAATTTAAATAAATCTAAACTAAAATTACTACAATTATAACTAAATAATTCCTATTTAAAAAACTAAATACTTACCTATAAAATAAAACCCTAAGCTAGCTACAATATAACTAATAGTTACATTGTAGCTAGCCTAGGGTTTATTTTCTATTTTACAGGCAAGTTCTGTATTTAGTTTAACTAAGTACAATAGTTACTAAATAGTTACTAACCATTTAATAACTTCCTAGTTAAAATAAAGACAAAATTTACCTGTAAAATAAAACCTAACCTAAGTTACAATTACACCTAACACCTACACTACAATTAAATTAATTACCTAAATTAAATACAATTAATTACAATTAAATAAAATGATCTAAAGTACAAACCCCCCCCCCCACACTAAATTACAGAAAATAATAAACAAATTAAAAGATTTTTAAACTAATTACACCTAATCTAATCCTCTAACAAAATAAAAAGCCCCCCCCAAATAAAAAAGCCCTACCCTACACTAAATTACAAATAGCCCTTAAAAGGGCCTTTTGCTTGGCATTGCCCCAAAGTAATCAGCTCTTTTACCTGAAAAAAAAATTACAATTCCCCCCCAACATTAAAACTCACCACCCACACAACCAAACCCTACTCTAAAACCCACTTAATCCCCCTTAAAAAAACCTAACACTAACCGCCTGAAGATCACCTTACCGGGAGATGTCTTCATCCAACCGGCCGAAGTCCTCCAACGAATCCGGAAGAAGTCTTCATCCAAGCCGGGCGAAGTGGTCCTCCAGACGGGCAGAAGTCTTCATCCAGACGGCATCTTCTATCTTCATCCATCGGAGCGGGGTCCATCTTCAAGACATCTGACGCAGAGCATCCTCTTCTTCCAACGGCTAAACACAGGAATAGCCGTCGGAAAGATGAGGGGATGCTCCGCGGCGGATGGATGAAGATAGAAGATGCCGTCTGGATGAAGACTTCTGCCCGTCTGTAAGACCACTTCGCCAAGCTTGGATGAAGACTTCTCCCGGATTCGTTGAGGACTTCGGCCCGGTTAGGTGAAGACTTCTCCCGGGTAAGGTGATCTTCATGGGGGTTAGTGTTAGGTTTTTTTAAGGGGATTGGGTGGGTTTTAGAGTAGGGTTGGTTGTGTGGGTGTGGGTTTTAATGTTGGGGGGGGAATTGTAATTTTTTTTACAGGTAAAAGAGATGATTACTTTGGGGCAATAACCCTCAAAAGGCCCTTTTAAGGGCTTATTTGTAATTTAGTGTAGGGTAAGGATTTTTTTATTTTGTTAAGGGGATTAGATTAGGTGTAATTAGTTTAAAAATCTTGTATTTGTTTATTATTTTCTGTAATTTAGTGGGGGGTTTTTTGTACTTAGAAATTTTATTTAATTGTAATTAATTCTATTTAATTTAGGTAATTAATTTAATTGTAGTGTAGTGTTAGGTGTAATTGTAACTTAGGTTAGGTTTTATTTTTACAGGTAAATTTTGTCTTTATTTTAACTAGGTAGTTATTAAAATAGTTAATAACTATTTTAATAACTATTGCAACTAGTTAAAATAAATACAATGTTGCCTGTAAAAATAAACCCTAAGTTAGCTACAATGTAACTATTTAGTTATATTGTAGCTAGCTTATGGATTATTTTATAGGTAAGTATTTAGTTTTAAATAGGAATAATTTATTAAATGATAGGAATATTTATTTAGATTATATAAATTTTATTTAAAAGTTAGGGGTGTTAGGGTTAGGATTAGGGGTTAATAATTTTAATATAGGCGGCAAGGCGACATTAAGGGGGGTGGCATATTAGGGGTTAATAACTAGGGTTGCACCGATACCTTTTTTTTTATGACTGAGTACAAGTACCGATACTTGTTTTCAAATACTCGCCGATACCAATTACCGATACTCTTTTTTTAATGTCATGTGACATTTTACAAAGCACAATACAGTAATAATAATAATAATTATTGAAGATTCCTTCTTTATAATTATAGAGGACTGTAATTCGAAAGACATTATGAAATAATAAAACAGTTTTATTTGTCATACAGTTCACTAAACATGTTTATAAATAAAAAATATTACAATAAAATATTAAATTTAAAGGGGTGATACAATTGGGTTGTAGGGCTGTTATATAACATCAATCTGACATTTGTATGGAGGTCCGACTCTAAGTTGAACAGTCTTTCACTTTCCACATGACTGCATGGGGCAGAAAGATATTTTTGGGCCATTTTAGCCAGAGCTGGAAATCTGTTTATTAACTGCCCAGTACTTCAGGGGTTTGTCTGAACGAGGTACAGTGATCTCTCCTACAATAATACAAATAACAGCAATTTGTATTGACAGAACAGTAGTAAACAATTTTTAGTTTAGTCTCCACTCCAGTTTTTAAAATGAAATGGGAACATGCAGTTTGAAAAAAACTCCACAAGATATCATATGGGTAGGAAGTGTAAGTATCGGTTTAAAGTATCGGTACATTTGCACGAGTACAATACTCATGCAAATACTGGTATCGGTACCGATACCGATGCTAGATATCGGTATCAGGGGCAACTCTATTAATTAAACATATAATGTAGGTGGCAGCAATGTTTGGGGGCGGAGGCAGAGATAGGGGTTCATAAGTAAATGTAGGTGGCAGTGGTGTCCCGAAGCGGCAGATTAGGGGTTAATAATATAATGCAGGTGTCGACTAATGTCAGGGCGGCAGATTATCGGTTAATAAGTGATAAGATAGGGGTGTTTGAGACTTGGTGGTTCATGTTAGGGTGTTAGGGTGTAGACATAAAATGGTATGTGCCCCATAGCAATCAATGGGGCTGCGTTAAAAGCTTTATGCTGCTTATTTGCAGGTGTTAGGTTTTCTTCAGCCGATTCTCCCCTATTGATTCCAATGGGGAAATCGTGCACGAGCACGTTTAGCCAGCTCACCGCTAACGTAAGCAGCGCTGGTATTGAGTTGAGATGTGGAGCTAAATTTTGCTCTACGCTTACTTTTTTTGCGGTTAATGTCGGGTTTTTAAAAACCCGTAATACCAGCGCTGTCTGTAAGTGAGCGGTGAGCATAAACTGCTCGTTAGCACCGTACCCCTGTTAATGCAAAACTCGTAATCTAGGCGAATGTTTTGCTAACAAAATTACAGTGATCAGCCAGAGCTACTCCAGTAACAAATCCTGATTGGCTGCTCCAAATGAAACTACTGGTGGGGTGGGGGGGATTTTTGAAAAAAACTTAATTCTTTGCAAGATTTCAGAAACATATTTTAGTTCCTAGATGTGTATGCCCCTTTAAATTCACTCTATCACAGAGGCATTTATGCTTCTATACCTTCCTGATAAATACTTTGAGAAACCCACCTTTACTGACCATTAAAACAAATTATGCTTACCTGATAAATTATTTTCTTTCGGGATGATGATAGTCCATAGGGTCCACAACATATGGAATATAATTCCCGCCACTAGGAGGAGGCCAAGAACCGACACAAGAGCTTCAATCCCTTCCACCTCCCATCTTTAACTTATAGCCGAGCAAAGAAAAGGAAACCGATAGGTAGGAAAGAAAAAAACAGGGTCTATAGAGGTACAAATAAGGACTGTAGCCTGAAAAATTGAAATGGGCAGGGCCTATGGACTATCATCATACCGAAATAAAATATACCAAGTAATCATAAATG
The DNA here is from genome assembly GCF_027579735.1 of Bombina bombina. NCBI lineage: Eukaryota > Metazoa > Chordata > Amphibia > Anura > Bombinatoridae > Bombina > Bombina bombina. The sequence goes on along the minus strand of NC_069499.1, from coordinate 262,123,966 downwards.
TTTTCTTTTGTAAAGTGATGATAGTCCATAGGGTCCATAACATGTGGGATTAATACCCAAGCAGACAGTCCATGTTATGGAAAGGGTGGGATAATTTTATTGTAGTTCCTATTTGTCAGACACTGTGGCTTGAAGGACTTTCCTGTCAAAGCTGCTTTCAAAGTAGTAAAAACAAAAGTAGTGGAAACATTTTGAAAGTAATGACAGAAGTAGATCATGTTGCAGCTTTGAAAATCTGTTCCAAAGATGCAACATTTTTTTTTAAAAAAAGCCCAAGAAGTATCAACAGATCTGTGGAAAGAGCTTTGATAAGTGTAGGGGGGGCAACTTTCCTGTCACCAAGTAAGCCTTGTGAATGACCTGTTTGTGCCAAGAGGCCAAAGCTACAGTAGTAGCCTTCTGCCCCTTACGAGTCCCAAAGTAATGGACAAATAAGCTGGGAGATTGTCTGAACTCCTTAGTAGCTTGAAGATAAAACTTCAATGCTCTGACTACATGAAAATTGTGTAAAAGTCATTCCTTAGAATTAGCAGGATCCGGGACACAGAGAAGGGACAACAATCCCATCATTGATATTTTTCTAGGCCCTAGAAAGTGACACTCTGGCAGCTCCTGCTTGGGTACTCAACCCCCTCCAGTGACAGGACACAGTATTCTGGTAAATGTAGAGAAAATACAAGCAGAAGCTTGAAAATCCTTTTCTCCACAGCTGGTATCCACTGCAGTGAAGGAGAAAAAGAATAGCAGCTAGAGTATTAGGGCTACAGCCTGGGAAACATTTAAGTGCCTTAGAGAGGCTTTAAAGGGACAGCATACTATAAAATGGTTTTTCCCTTAATGTGTTTCAATTACTTATTTTACCAGCTGCAGAGTATAAAAGTATGAGATTTGCTTTTTTAAGGCTTGTGTATATGAATTAGCTGATTTGTGTTTTGAAGCACAGCCTAATAAAATGGGTTGAGCTTGTAGGTATAATCAGATCTCATTACTTTATCACATTGTGTACATATACCTGCTTCTTTATTTTATATCTGTCCATAAACCAATCACCAGTACTTGGAGAAAACAATTGAAAATTAACATTTTATTAGCTTATCTCTTCTATAACCCACTGAGAGTGTAATTTCTTCTACTGGCTGTGTTAACAAAGCTTGGCCTTGAGGCCAAAAACTTTCAGGATGGGTGGGGATACCACAGGCTAAATAAACTTTTTCAAATGCCAATATAAGGGTAATAGAAATGCTTGTAAACAATTTAATACACTCCAGCACGTAAAGTGGATCATTAGGAACAAATTAAAGTGGAAACATTTTTTGAGTAAACTGTCCCTTTAAATAATAAGAAAATGCAGTAAAACAAACTTTAATAAAAAAAAATGCCAAAACATACCTCCAAACTAGTGCCTGTGTGCTAAAGAGCTAAACCGTAAAACAGCCTAAACCTTATGAAAAATCTAATAAGTAGGCTCAGAAACTCTTCTAGCAGAAGATATAGTCAAAAGAAATAACACTTTCCAAGAAAGTAGTTTAATGTCCAGTTTATGGAAAGACAAAAGATGACAAAGAAGGGTGCCTCCTAGTGTAGCCAATAATATTGCTTCTTACTCTGATCAAATGGACATATACTCACAATATGAAATGGCATCAGATAATGCCTAGATGAGCCTGCTGGGGTATTTCAGTGTCTCAGCGCACTGCACTCTGGCTTGCGCAGCTCCTTTAATTTTGAAACAAAGGTCTCATTCTATAAAAGAACAAAGAAAAAAAACACCTCCTAGTGCAGTGAACCTTTATCAACCTCCCAAACAGAGATAGTGGGTATGATATACTCACAAGGATGGGGCACATACAATGTGCCATACAGGCATACTGGGAATTCTTAGTGTTCCAGCTCACTATAAACAGGCATGGATCCTCCTGGTAGGACTGATGTGGTGTATCAGTGTGTACGTGACTCCGCAGAATAAAATTTACATTTTCCAAAGCCAATATATATATATATATATATATTTGAGAAAATTACATAAAATACATACTAATGTTAACAAAAGGTTTAAAAACAAAGGCAACACATTTCTCAGCGTCTCCATTTCATTGTGGATAAGCTTTGGATTTTCCTTTAGACTTTCTGCCTTGAGCAAGAAAAATACTTTACCTCCAGTAATAGCAGCAATAAAAGAATATAAATCAGACACAAATAACTTCTTTCCCTTAAAGGAAAGAGACAATAATCTAGATTAGATTTAGACACCATATCAGCAGACCAGAATTTTAGCCACAAGGCTCTCCTGGCAAGAATTGCTAAAGTCATGCTTTTGACATTAATCTTCATAATATCAAATACAGCATCACAAATAAAAGAATAGGCAGTTTGAAGAAAACCCAATAGATTTGCACCAACAGGGTCATTGAAAAACTGCTCTGAATGACTAGCCGACCAGTAGGTAGAAGCAGCAGCCACATCAACAATATAAATGTGCTTCTAACATCCTGTCTAAAGGTTCCTTAAAACAAGTACTGTATTCCAAAAAAAAATAGGAGTATGTTTAGCTAGAGTGGAAATGGCCCCATCCACCATGGGAACTGTTTCCATAGCTTTAGATTAGCAGCAGCTAAAAGATATAGCTTTTTAAACCTTGCAGGGTAAGAGATACACCTGGCTTAAACCATTCCTAGCAATCATGTCAAAGACAGCATCAGGCACAGGGAAAACCTCAGGACATTAACAACAGTCCTAAAAGCTGAATTTAAATGATAACAAGGTTTATCAACAAAAGATTTAAGATGTTTAACCCTTAAAGTAATTAAGACCTCTTTTAAAAGAGAACAAATGTGTAACTTTAAATAAAAAAAGAGGGAAATATCAGGTTCAACTTTAGATGAGGGAACCCTCATCCTCAGAGGAACTTCACCATCTGAAGATATAACAGTATCCCCTGGGCTCAGGGCACATAGTACTTGTAGAAGTACTATGACCTTTTACACTTATTTGAAGGCGGAGGGAGGCAGCCTCAGAGACAGCAGTCTTGATAAAGTTTTTCATGGCAGGAGGCACTACTTCAGCATTAACCTGTAATGAACAAAGAATAGGAGCATTAGGTACCCAAAAAAAACAGCATTAGATTGGTATGTATGCATTAACAATTCTGAACATGTGCCAGATAAATGAGCTGAAGAGGGCACTTTCTACAATAAGCACACCTAATAATGGTAGAAAGGTGTTTAGCAGACTCAGTTTCTTGGCTATATTTAGGGGCAGAACCCTGCTGCTCCATTATAGCATATGGTAAAACAATGCAATGAACTACGCAATTGACCAACTAATCGCAGGACCACCTTATCGATATGAGATTCGTTGGCAACTATTTTATGATCAATCTTACCAATTAGTTATTGCAGCCCTACAATAAACACTATAAAACCCCTTTAAAAGTTCTTGAGGAATGGAAACCATTTACCCCCACCTAAATAGCTTGACAGGAACAATTGCGCGCTAAGCAGAGCTGAAAAAAAAACAAAGAACAGGAGAAAAAATACATTACCTCTGAATGCGAGCCAAACAACTGACAGTTTAAATGAGATGCGCTAACCGAACGTGCGAACACCAAGCACAGGAATATTAAAAGGGACATGCGCAAACCCGACAGACACACTTGGAGCTAAAAAAAACCTGCAGCACCTAAAGAGACAAAGGACGTGCGCTAACTTGAGGTATGGAAAACTGCGTGCGCTAAAAAAAAACTGCAAGCAAAAGCAAGGGAATATTTAAAGATCTCGTCCCAGAGCCAATATATATAAAAACATATAAAGATACACGTTTTAATAATGCCCCTATTATGAGTGTTTACATGGTTTTGTTTTGTTTTTTTAACTAAAAAATATGCTTACCAATATACACTCGTCCACTAGCAATCAAGTAGCAGAAAGCCAAACTAGTACTGAAACATATCAGCAGAGGTTATGGAATAGGAGTATATTGTTGATCCATTAAGGGAGGCCAAAGACATGTCCCTGTGATCGATTACAAGAGGGTTTATGAAAGATTTCCCATGAGGTGAAACAAAGAAACATAAACGATACCCCAAATACATTAATCTGACAAGCACTGTGCTCTGAGGGGAACCTGGGCCTCACATAGACTGAAAACCCCTCTCTGAAGAATAACATGTTTATTCTTTCAATCACCTCCAGCAGAGGTAAAGTAATGACCGAGGTAAGTGGGAGGGTGTTATAAAGCTCTTGGGGTTGGGAACTCTTTGCTGCCTCCTAGGTGGTAGAGAAGAGTATTTCCATGAGTAATGTGTCATGGACTCTCACCAACTTTATGAAAGAAATCACTTCTGTTTTCTTTGTGAATGATATTTCCCAGGGATAAAGGGTCTCACATTGATTTAAGCTCTCATATATAAATCCTTAAGTAAGTAGCTGGAACACATCTATTCTCAACCTAATCTTGGGAGGCCAAGAACAAAACTGAGAAGAGATAAGAGGTGGAGATATTTAAGCTCTGTTATGGGTTATTGGCCTCCTCCTAGTGGTGGAATTATATTCTACATGTTATGTACCCTATGGGCTATTATCATCATACAAAAGAAAAGTAGATCAAAAACAGTAGAGGTGGTTCAGTACAAGCAGTTATGACATTTGGAGTTGTCTGAATTACTTATTTTTTAAACTTAATGATCAGTCTGGAAGCATTAACAGTGTCCATGCAAGAAACTGATGACTGCTAGTAAGCAGTATTAATGCATTGTCTCCTTTAATATTACTACTACTACTACTACTACTACTAATAATAATAATAATTTAAATACATATTTCTGGACCAGAAGACCCCAAAACTGCTACCTTCTCCAACCAAAATGTAATGAAGGTTGAAGTGACCACTGAAGATGATATTTATATTATAAAGTTACTGCCACTCTATATGGGTAGGAGGCTTTAACCCCATCACAAAATCACATTACGAAAAAAGAGTGAGAGGTGTACAGGTAAAAAGAGGAAAGTTACAAAGAAAAGAAAAAAAAAACTTGAAAAGGGATTGAAAAATCTTACCTGAAAAGAGCCGGGATTGACAATTGACAAATTCAGGCTTTCCATCAGGGAGGGTACCTCTGACATGTATGATTTAGGATCTGGAAAAAGGTGAATTTCTCAGAGCCCGAACTTGCCACCCATTGATCTAATGCATTATCAAACTGTAAATCAAACTCTGGTGTCTCCTGTGGGGTGATGGGAAAAAAAGAACTGGAATACAGCACATGAATACCACCAGCAAACAATCATTTTGTATGTAAATGTTCAATAACCCTTAGATGAACACCAGCACATCCAAATCATCAACATAGCTTTCCTAGTACAACTACCTACACAGACACAATATCAGCCCTACTCCTCCTTCAAAATGTTCATACACAGCCTGACAGGCATGCCTTAAATCCCTGACACACAAAAAAACATAGTCCTTCACATACCACACTTCTTCGAGCAAACACAAAAACTGTTTGTAGAAAATGAAAAACACGACCCCCCAAAAAAAAGCACAGACACCAAACACCACATCACAGTTCCATAAATGCACATTAAAGACCTCCTAATATAAAGTGACAAGTAAAAAACAGACACGTCACAACCTCAAAGACTCATGGATTCTATTCAATTAAATTAAAATGTTTGTGTCAGTTTTTGACAGACACACACACACACACACACACTGGAGCCCTGAGGGAAAGCAAACACCACAGCCTCTCAGACACACAGCTAAACTATACATCTGGTCTATATAGAAAAACTCACCTGATTTGATCTATCCCGTTGACTTGTCTCAGCTGCTCGTGAGACCATTGAGACCTCCTTACAAAATTGGAAGAGCCCTCAAATTGTTTTGACTCTTGGTGATGAACACCTGGGGAGGCCTCTTGTTTGAAACTGGGGATGTAAAGTGGTTTGGTAGTAATCAGTTTGATTAGACTAGTAAATCCCTGACAAGCAAAACAAATCAAAGACAAGGGTAAAAAGTATAAAAGCAGCAATACCTTAGAATTATATATTGAATACACCAACCTATGGGTGCCAGAGAATTAAGACTACATATTGTTTATCAATAAATTAATTGTAAATCTTCATTGCTGAGTCCAAGTCCTGCATCCTTTAGTAGATAACATTTCACAAAAGTAATTTTAAAAATAACCATGTTATAACCACTTTGGTATTTTATCTTGCCATATAAGGCGGAAAAGCCTTCTCCTATGTCTCCAGAATGAACACACACAAAAAATATAATTTTGTTCTAGGAAATCTTTATACATAGCATAGAAATGAGATGATTAATTACTGCAGAAAACAACTAAATATTCTTATTTACAGCTTAAAAAAAACTATGATTTAAACACTCTGATATCCAAAGTGTTCCATATGAAATACAAAATGTCAAGGCAGCTAAGGGCTTCCTTATCATAGTTTGGATTAAGGAATAAGGATTACAAATTTCAAAATTTCCCTTTAATTCTTGTAAAGTAGCAGGATTATTGTAGCCCACAACTATACTAAATATTACAGAGCTGCGTATTTGTTGGCACTTTCTAAATAAATGATAAATAATAATACAACCCGAATCTCAGGAACTTTTCTCACTATAGATAAGACACAAGGAAACAGGTTACCATTTTAGTACCTTTGCACTAAATCATAGTGAGTTTTTAAATTTGTGAAAACCTTTTAAAAGCTAAATTAATGGGAATGATTAAAAGGAGGACAATATTGCCTATGGAGTCTGGAAAAGTTAGATCAGGGGGAAAAGCATTTTTCCACTAAGGCTAAGCTGAAGCTTCAGAAAGTTGATGGCCAGTGCCTTATCTACACTATTCTATTGACATAATAAAATATGTGGAACAAAACAAGAATTCAATAAAGATTACTATCTTCCATGTATTTGTACAAAATGGTTCTACTTGTTAATATAGCAATAATAGGTAGAAATCTCTTTAGGTACAGAATAAACTAATCAGCCATCAGAGCGAGCATTTTTAGTTCTTGGTGATGTAATAGACCGCAGATTGCTGCTTCTAGCCTCTTCTCCACCTCTTAGGTGGAGAATTTCAATATCCCGGTCTCATCCGACCATTGAGATTGACAGTGTGATTGGCTGTGCAAGGGCAGGGGGCGGTGTTGCAAAAGAGCACAAAATAGTGCATTTGTGCAATGCTTAATTCCCATTTACCTCTCTATATATAAAATTGTTTGTTGAAAGAAGGTAGCTAGACAGGCTCAAGAGCAAGCATGTGTCTGGAGCTTTATAATGGCAACAGGTTTACAAAAATGCTTTTAACTCTATTTCTCGATCTCTTTGCCACCTGGCTACCTTATTTCCTTTCCTCAGATACCCCTGCCCTCATTCTTGGTGACTTTAAACCTCCCTGTTGAAAATCCCACTGCCTTCCTCTGCAATACAACTTCTGCAACACACTTCCTCTTTCAGCCTGTCACAATGAACTGATCTCCCACTCACAAAGATGGTCACTCCCTTGATCTGATTCAGCTATCGATGCAATATCTCAAACTTCACAAACTCCCTTTCTTTCATGTAATTGGCAAGAGTCCATGAGCTAGTGACGTATGGGATATACAATCCTACCAGGAGGGGCAAAGTTCCAAACTTCCAAAATGCCTATAAAATACACTCCTCACCACACCACAATTCAGTTTTACAAACTTTGCCTCCTATGGAGGTGGTTGAAGTACGTTTGTGCTAGATTTTTATGATTTCTTCTGTGATAAGCACTTAGAAACATTCTGAAGCCCAATTCTCTCAGAGTACAGTATTTGTCAGTGGGATGTGAAGGAGAGTATCGCCTATTGATTTTTTCTTTTTCCAAAATTCTTTTTATTGATAGAAGGAATGCTATGACATAACATTGTTACAAAGACTTTGGTTTTCCTTGTGAACCAATGAGATAAGTACATCGGGTAGTATGAAACTTCTTATACAGCGGTATGATACTCAGTCTCAAGTAATATACAGTAAGAGGTCTTTATTTTTTAATCTCATGATATCGAAAGGGTGTATGCTTCTGCTTTCTTTTCCATGCATCCTTCTATACAATTTTTATTTAAGAATGTTAACAACACTAAACCAAAGAATAAGTATACTAACAATAACCTAGCAATCTGCTGTATAGGACCCATAGCTTTAAAATACAATATTTCATTCCCCCATGAGCTGTGCCCCAACAAAGATCTTGTGGTGCTGAAAGGGCCTTAGTACCTGCTGCTGTTGACTCAGGGGAAGGCTCAATATAAAAGTCCGCCATTTGTTCAGAAAGTGTCTCAGTCTACGCTTAGTGTCCAGGGTAATGTCAACGTGTTCAATAAATAACTGTCTAAAACATTGTCTGTGCTTGAACTGAGTCAGGGTGGGTGTTTTTTGGAAATCCACTGCGCTAAGATACATTGCCTCGCTATAAAAGTGCCTATTCGAGTTTTATGGCATTCCTCACGGGAAATCTTTTCAAGGGTTTCTCTGTTATCGGGAATAGGGATTCATCTCCTACCTCCCTTTTCAGATCGACGATATATTCTTAGTATACCATTACCTCTGCTGATAGCTTCAGTACTGGTTTGGCTAGTATGCTATATGTGGATGTGTGTCTTTTGGTATGTTTATTATTTAAGACACTCTCAGCTATGGTTTAGCCTGTTATGTATAAAGTTTTAAATGTATATATTTTACTTATATTTGCCATGAGTCAGGTCTATGTGTATTTCCCTTTGCAGTCTGGCAGTTTTGTTATGGGAATCATGTTTTAGGATGTTTTTTCTTACCTGGGGTATAGTCTTTTCAATTTGACTTGTTTTTTCTTTGAATAACTTGCTGGCAATTTAGCTAGCGAGGGCGCAAAATGCTGTTATTTATTGCGTCATTCTTGGCGCGAGAAAGTTTTTTGGTGCAAATGTGCGTCTGTAATGGCGCAAGTCGTAATTTCCTGCGTTTTAGGTTGACACTAAGGTTGTTTGGCGCAAAATTGTGTTTGTTATGACGCGAGTTGCGTCATTTCTGGATGTTTGTTGGCGCCAAAAAATTTCTCACCTTCCTTTTGCGTTGTGCATCATACTTGGCGCCAAAAAAATATAGTTTTATTTACCCCACTACCTATATGCTCCTTCGCTTCTTTATGCTCAGAGGGCTATGCTATTTGCTTTTTTTTGCCAATTTTAGCATTTGCCTTTTTTCCCAGACCTGAACTGCTATATGTGAAAATAAGTTATTTCTGTTTAAATGTTATTTTTTCTTTTAACATTTTTTCAAGTTGTCTCAATCTGACCCTGTCTCAGAAGCTGCTGTAGGACCATGCTGCCTGAAACACAGCTCTACCAAAGCTAAGTGGTATCTGTTGTAAGCTAGTGGAAATTATATCTCCAGCTGTAGTGTGTAACAGTTTGTCATGATAAGCTTTTGCATGCAGAGAAAAGGTTTATATTAGTGCAAGTAGAGAATCTGTTGTTCCTTCAACATCTAAAGTACATGATATCCCTGTTGATATGAAAAACTATATTGCTGATGCGATACAGAAGGCTATGGCTGCTATACCGCCTTCAAATAAATGTAAACAGTCTTTTAAAACTTCTTTAAGGAACTGGCGGAAAGACCCTTCTGCAAACCGTCTTGGAGAAAAGACAGAATCTTGATACCTTCACCTTGTGCCAAGGATATCCATGCTTCTCACACCAGGGACAAATAAGTCCTCCACACCTTATGGTAGATGCGACGAGTGACTGTCTTTTTTGTCTGAACTAGAGAATCAATTACCCTTTCAGAAAAGCCTCTATTGGCCGAAGACTAGGAGTTCAATCTCCACGCAGTCAGCCTCAGAGAATCTATATTCCGATGTTGAAAAGGGCCCTGTTCCAGCAGATCCCTGCAACAGGCTAACCTCCACAGCAGAGACAATGACATCCCCACTAGATCCACAATCACACATCCTCCGCGGCCACGATGGAGCGAATCAGAATGGCTGAAACTAGCTTCGGTTTGATGCGTGCCACTACATGAGGTAGAGAGTGGTAACGGTGGAAAAATGTAAGCTGGACTGAACCCCTAAGGTACCGCTAAGGCATCTATCAAGCTCTGCCTGCGATCCCTGGACCTCGACCCGTATTGGGGTAGATTGCAATTGAGGTCTGGATGCCACGAGATCTATCTCTGGCGTTCCCCTTCTGAGACAAATCTCCACAAACCCCTCGGGTGAAGAAACCAGTCCCCCGGATGGAATGATTGCCTGCTGAGAAAGTCGCTTCCCAGTTGTCCACACCTGGAATGTGAATCACTGAGAGCGAGCACCTTCCTCATGTGCAAGGTAGGCTCCTCATACCCCCCTGATGGTTGATGTAAGCCACCAAAGTAATGTTGTCGGTCTGGAATCTGATGAAGCTGAACGACCCCAGAGGAGGCCATGCCTTCAGAGCCATTGTAGATTGCTCGGAGTTCCAGATTATTTATTGGAAGGAGAAACTCCTCCCAGGACCATTTTCCTTGTGCCATCCTAGCACCTCAAACAGCTCCCCATTCTGCCTAGGACGGTCTCAAGAAGGATGTCCCCATGGACAGTTTGCTCCGGACGGATCCACCTAGAGAGGGAGTTTCGAGTCGAGCATCCATGGATTCTGCTGTGATAGATCTGAATGATATCCGTTCCACTGTCTCAACATGCACAATTGAAGAAGTCTGAGATGGAACCTGGTGAATGGGATGATGTCTATGCTTCAAACCATGAGTCCGATCACCTCCATACACTGAGCCACTGAGAGGCTTGAGGAGGACTGAAGGGCAAGACAGGTGGACACAATGTTCCTGAGTCGACGGTCCTGTGAGAAATATTTTCATGGACATGGAGTCTATTATCATGCCCAGGAAACTCCGCCATGTTGCTGGAAACCAGGGAACTCATCCCTGAGTTGATCTTCCAACCGTGAGATTGTAGCAAAAGAAGAAGAGCCCTTGAATGATCCTCTGCGAGACTGAGTGACGGTGCCTGGACTAGGATGTCATCCAGTTAAGGCGCAGAAAAGGCACAGTAGTATCCCAGCACAGGAACCCAGGAGGCAGGAGACCAGATGCAAGTAAATCTGCCAACTTGCTAACAGCATATAGAACACAGACAAAGTGGTCTCCTTGCAAAAAATCCTCAATTTATTTTACAAAAGGAACAGGAACAAACAGAGTGACTCTGTTTGTTCCTGTTCCTTTTGTAAAAAATAAATTGAGATTTTTGCAAGGAGACCACCTTGTCTGTGTTCTATAATCCAGTTAAGGCGCCACAGCAAATGCCTCTGGATCTGGCCACTGCAAGAAGCGCCCCCAGAACCTTTGTGAAGATTCTTGGGGCTGTCGCCAGACCAAAAGGAAGGGCCACAACTGGAAGTGTTTGGTCCAGAAACGCAAATCTTAGGAACTTGAAGTGGTCCCTGTTGAATTGGCACATGAAGGTAAGCGTCCTTCAAGTCTATAGTCGTCATAAACTGTCCCCTCTTGAACTAGGGGCAGGATAGATCGGATTGTTTCCATTTTGAACGATGGAACACTCAGAAACTTGTTTAAACACTTTAGGTCCAGAATCGTGCGGAAACATGCCCTCCTTCTTTGGAACCACAAAAAGATTGGAAAAAGTACCCTAGACCCCATTCTGCTTGGGTACTGGTATGATAACACCACGCCAGGAGAGATCTCTCACACACTCTAAAAAGGCCTCTCTTTTTTCTGGTATTGAAGACAGTTTGACAGGAGGAATCTGCCCCTGGGCGGATGGGATGTGAACCCCATCTTGTAACCCAGGAGTGACCACCTCCAGAACCCAAGGATCCTGAACATCCTGCAACCTAGGCTTCTGAGAAGAGAGATAATCTGCCCCTACGTTGGTCTGGAGAACGGTCACAGGCCGCCCCTTCATGCCAATTTCATCTCGGCGGGCTTCTTTGCTCTGCTTAGACTTGTTCCAAGATTGAGCCGTAACCGTGGATATGATCGATCCAATCCTGGACTGAACAGAATCTTTCCTTGAAAAGGCAGGGACAACAGTTTCGACTTAGAGGTCATGTCTACAGACCAAGACTTTAGCCACAGAGCCCTGTGGAGCTAAAACGGAAAAACCTGACACAGTGTTCAGGCGAATAATTTTGCATATTTGCATCACAGATGAAAGAATTGGCGACCTACAGCGACCTTAATCTTATCCAGTGCCTTGTTGATGAAGTCTCCCCCTCGACCATTTCACGCAGGGATTTTACACCAATATGTTGCAGCTCCAGCAACCGCAGCAACGGCCGCTGCTGGCTGAAAAACAAACCCTGTGTGCTGAAACATCTTTCTTAACATGTTTACCAGCTTTTTATCCATGGCTCTTTAAATGAGAACTATCCTCGAGGGAATAGATGTCCCGCTTTGCGAGCATAGAGATAGCACCATCCACCTTAGGGAAAGTACCCCACAGCTCAAGCTGAGAGTCCGGAATGGGGAACAGTTTCTTAAAGGAAGAAGAAGGGGAAAAGGAAGAACCTAATCGCTCTCATTCATTCTTAATAATATTAGCCATCTTAACGGGTACCGGGAAAATCTGAGGTACTAACCCTGTCCTCGTATACCTTATCTAGCTTAGGAATTGAAGATGGCTCTGGAACCTCTAGAGTAGCAAGCACCTGCCTCAGTGAAAAGCACACATTTTCCATCTTAAACCTTAAATCAGGCTCCTCCGCAGCCAGAGGTTTAGATGACACGGACTCCAACCCAGAAGAGGCCTCCTTCGAAGAGTCGTAGTGGGCCTCATCATCGTAAAATGCCTCTGGGATTTCCATCGGCGTAGACAACCCCTGGGCCGGGCCGCCATGATACAACGAATCTCTCCTGAAGGAGTAACAGTTGGACCCCCGGGGGCGCTGCATGTACAATTGGAGATGAATGCAGGGAACGCATCACACGGGACAATAGGAACCCTCAGAGGTGGACAGGTCAGTAATACTAGACATCCGTTTACATTTAGATGTCGTAACTTTATCAAGGCATGTGGAACATAGTTGAGCAGGCTGATCTACCAGAACCTCCTCACAAACACAGGAATGAGACTTTGTTAAAGAGGGAGAACTCTAACACGTCAGAGTCCTCCATAGCTTGGGCTTTTATTACGGACTAGCTTAACTTATAAATAGGCACCTTTATACCTCCAATAGCCGGGGCACTCACCACCTCCAAGGACCCGGACTACAGGAACTGTTTTCGTCTCCTGCGCCGCTGATCAACAGAGGAAGAGAGATAGGCAGACCCTGTCACATGGAATGCCTGGCAGGACCGCCACTGCACTAAGGAGAAAATGAGCCAAAAAAGGACTGCGCAATACTCCCGCCAGTAACCTGAAAGTTCCACACATTGCCAGAGTCTCATCTTGCACATAACGCAGCAATGACACAAACAATAGTATGTATAAACCCCCTGTTCAATAGTCCCCCTTTCCAGGAATATTAACACTTGATTCTTTAAAGAAAAAAGGTGTCACAACTGTGACCCTGTCTTCCATGTTATCATTATGAATAAAAAATGAAACAATCGTACCAGAATCTACGCTGTGGAACAGGAACACGGCCCTTCAAGTGTGACAGGTTAGTAGCCTCTCTCCTGACATGGGACTTGAGTGCAGAAAGCAGGCAGCAAAACTCGCCAATGCTGATCACTTGTGGAGCTGTTAATGTGAGTCGGGACTCTAAACTTTCACCAAGGCTTTGACTGAGAGGCTGACAGGACTACTTAAAAATTCCAGTCCCAATACGAAGAGTACTAACCCTCCACAAGAGACTACACTGAATCCTTGGCACTTCTCTGCTATTCTCCTGTGACTAAAAGGCAAAGAATGGACTGGGGGATGAGGGAAGTGGGGGAGGTATTTAAGCCTTTGGCTGGGGTGTCTTTTCCTCCTCGTGGTGGCTAGGTTCTTAATTCCCAACAGTAATGAATGAAGCCGTTGACTCTACTCCCCTTTAGATGGAAAAATATATTCTTGCTGACTTCAAAACTCTCTGTTATGTTCCACAGACGCTATCTGTGCCCATCTTTGCATTACTCATATAAGAATACAATATAGAGGTTTTTGCTGTCTAATGTTACCTAAGAGTTGCAGGTTTAATACTAGCTCTTTGTACAGCTTGGAGTTTACACATCTATTAATGTCAGCATATTTCGTTATACAACTATACATGTGACACATTTGCACCTTGCTGCATATTCTGATTTGTTTAACATTTTTGTAGTCCCACTAAGAACGATACCATTGAACTGAGATCAGGAATAGGATGAACTTCCCATAGTGTGCACACTACAGCAGTATAAACAGTATAAATAATATTTTAATATTGACACGGTTCACTAACTGATACCTATTATGCTACCTTTTTATTGTCATGCTGGCCATATCACTCTTTGTGGGCAATATCCCTTTCTATACTTTCCCCTTACACTGACCAAACATGCCCTAATGATGGCGATTGAGCCTGATGCTTGGGAGACTTTTGTTATTCCACACTAAAATATATGCAAAATAATCCTCAGAAGTGCAGCTACTTGCTATTGTGATGCTTAAAGTTGTTCTTTCAATTACTTTTTAATGGTGGTTTCAAATATAACATACCAAAATAACTGTCTATTTAACAAATTACTTTTCCATGGGTTGAGCCATTATATCCCTTTACTAAATCTTCTCTTATTAGACCTGTTTGTTCCTAACACTTATTCCCACAATGTTTTTGGTTACAGGTGTTCTTAATAAAACCAGGAACAGATTTAGGATATCTATATAATTAAAACAGGGAAGTTTATTAGGTCTGCTAGATGCCCCTGTTGAGTACTAAGAAATAAGCAGCTAACCACACTTATAATAAATAGCATGCCCATTTATATTTTGCAGAAGGTATTTCCATTATATCTTGCCTATATGGTTACACATTTTCTTCTCATAAAGGTAGTTGTTATAAAAGTGGAGACCCAAAATGAACATTATGGCCACTAGCGTTATGCCCAATATAGCTGAAACATTATCTCTATTATCATATCGCTATATAGCGTGTGGCCTAAGCTTATTAGAATAACTCGTATGTACATGCTTGTCGATCTATGCACTATAGGCCTATTGATAATTATTTTAGTAAGTATTACCTACTCCTGCAATTTATATTTGTTTCTATGTCCTATTTGATTAGATTTGAACCCATTTGCTTTTATAAAATTACATTCCCCTGAAAGGGTCCACAAGTGGCCCTATATTACAAAATACCCTCCTATACTTGTTAGATATTTATAAAGTTAAAGGTCCAAGAGTGGCCTTAGTTTGTAAAACGGAGGTGAAAAAGAAGGTCTTAGTTCTATAGGTCAGAATTTGTTTATGACTTTACTACTTATAGCCATGATATTAACTAATTTAATGTGAACTTATGTATCCCTAATGTCTATTCACCTTTATTATGTATGACTTTGATATTGTTCTGTCTGTGGTGAACTTTGCTTTAACCAAGAGGATGTGGACATTCCTGTACATTGACCTTGAATGTTTGTTATGTCATTGTTTTAACCTCAATAAAAACAAATTAAAAAAAAAAAAAATATCCCTCCTTGACCCACTGCAATCTGGACTTCGCCCACTTCACTCCACAGAGACCCGCAATTTTTAAGGTTTACAACGACCTACTTATAGTGAAATTTCAAAGGCCACTTCTCTCTGCTTATCCTCCTTGATCTGTCTGCAGCCTTTGATACTGTCGACCACCCTCTTTTGCTCCAAACTCTCCAATCCTTCAGCATCTGCGACACAGCTCTCTTGTGGTTCTCTTCATATCTGTCTAACCGTACCTTTAGTGTAGCCTCTCTGGGATATCCTCTGTCCCGTTAACACTTTCTGTTGGGGTACCCGCAAGTCTCTGTCCTCGTCCCCTTCTCTTCTCAATCTTCAAGTCATCATTAGGTTCCTTAATAAAGTCCCACAGGTTTCAATATAATTTGTATGCCGATGACACCCAAATCTACCTCTCTGCACCAGACCTAACTCCTTTCTTGCTAACCCGTGTCACTTGTCTTTCTCATATCTCATCTGGATGTCCTCTCGCTACCCTCAAGCTAAATCTCTCCAAAACTGAGCTCCTTATTTTCCCCCTTCTTCCAAAATCTCCACCCCCCATTTCTCTATAACTGTTGATAACTCCATCATTACCCCTACCCCACATGCTTGGGGTCACACTTAACTCAGATCTTTCTTTCACTCCTCACATTCAGTCCTTGGCTAAAGCCTGCCGCTTCCACCTTAACACATCTCTAAAATTAGACATTACCTTACACAAGACACAACAAAGATTTTAATCCACTCTCTTATCCTTTCGCATCTCGACTACTGCAACTCCATCCTCTGGTCTCCCTAGCTGCCGCCTAGCTTACAATCTATAATTAATGCCTCATCTTCCTTGCACGTCAATCTTCATCTGCTGCACCTATCTGCCAATCCCTTCAATGGTTTCCTCTTGCCTCCAGGATTAAACAAAAAAATCTCACGCTCTGCTCATGATCTCCTACTCTCCTCCACTTGTTGCCTCCTCACATTCCAGTTTACAAGACTTCTCCAGACTATCTTCCATTTTATGGAACTCTCTGCCTCGCTCCACAAGACTCTCCCTTAGCATTGAAAGCTTCAATCGCCCTAAAGACTCTACTATTTCGGGATGCATACAACCTACACTAACCTTCCTATCTCCACTGCTATCCCCCTGAACATCTTAGCATGTAAGCCTATGAGCCCATCTGTTTGTAGTTCACCTACACAAGAGCCGACTACAACAGTGCAACTCTCGGCAGGGCCCTCTATCCATTTGATCCCTGTAAAAGATATCTTGTATACCGCTTATGTTTATAGGGCTGCGGAATATGTTGGCGCTGTACATATACCTGATAATAATAATGTTATAACATTGTGCAACCACTGCTGCAATGTAATGCTCAAATGCCATGCTTGCAAAACTAATGCCATATAGTTCATCAGGCACATGCATACTGCATATCTAGGTATCCTCTATTTAGGTCCATTTATAGGGTGTAAGATTTGAGTTTTTCACTGGAAAGTTAATTTGATGAGAGGTAATGTGTGTGAGAGTGTGTGTGTGTGTGGTGTGTGTGTGTATATATATATGTTGCAAAAAAGGAAGGAAAGAAAGAAATGTAAAATGAATAGGATTTTAAAATTAATTCAGAACATTTTCTCCAGTTTAAGTATGCAAAATGATTTTTTTTTTCTCAATATGCTTGGGTCTGCAAAAATGATTCTGTTTAAAATTTGTAACTATTTTTTAATTGAAAAGATTTTTATTGAATTTTTCTTCTTAATTACATAACAAAGTAAATGCAAATGTTACATCAACATAACTTGAAACATATTGAGGTATAGCTCAGCAGGTCAGCATGTCATATAAACATTATAAACCAATACTCATTAAGCAATAAATACTCTCAGAAACTTAGGTTGTTAACTAACAACTCTGGCTTCAGAAAACATAATCCATGGTTCCCAGACAGAAACAAACTGTTCTTCAGTGTCAAGCATGTTAGCTGCATTATTACTCATTTGGTAGTAGTAATCAATTTTATTTAGAATAATCTGAAAGTTAGGGATCTCAACTTTCCAATACTGGGCTATTGTTAATCTTACTATAGTAAAGATGGTAAAAAACATAATTTATGCTTACCTGATAAATTTATTTCTCTTGTAGTGTGTTCAGTCCATGGGTCATCCATTACTTATGGGATATATTCTCCTTCCCAACAGGAAGTTGCAAGAGGATCACCCAAGCAGAGCTGCTATATAGCTCCTCCCCTCACATGTCATATCCAGTCATTCGACCGAAACAAGACGAGAAAGGAGAAACTATAGAGTGCAGTGGTGACTAGAGTTATAATTTAAAATTTAGAACCTGCCTCAAATAGACAGGGCGGGCCGTGGACTGAACACACTACAAGAGAAATAAATTTATCAGGTAAGCATAAATTATGTTTTCTCTTGTTAAGTGTGTTCAGTCCACGGGTCATCCATTACTTATGGGATACCAATACCAAAGCTAAAGTACACGGATGATGGGAGGGACAAGGCAGGAACATTAAACAGAAGGAACCACTGTAGAACCTTTCTCCCAAAAACAGCCTCCGAAGAAGCAAAAGTGTCAAATTTGTAAAATTTGGAAAAAGTATGAAGTGAAGACCAAGTTGCAGCCTTGCAAATCTGTTCAACAGAGGCCTCATTCTTAAAGGCCCAGGTGGAAGCCACAGCTCTAGTGGAATGAGCTGTAATTCTTTCAGGAGGCTGCTGTCCAGCAGTCTCATAGGCTAAGCGTATTATGCTACGAAGCCAAAAAGAGAGAGAGGTAGCCAAAGCCTTTTGACCTCTCCTCTGTCCAGAGTAAACGACAAACAGAGAAGAAGTTTGTCGAAAATCTTTAGTTGCCTGTAAGTAGAACTTCAGGGCACAGACCACGTCTAGATTATGCAAAAGACGTTCCTTCTTTGAAGAAGGATTAGGACATAAGGATTGAACAACAATCTCTTGATTGATATTCTTGTTAGAAACAACCTTAGGTAAAAACCCAGGTTTAGTACGCAGGACTACCTTGTCTGAATGAAAGATCAGATAAGGAGAATCACAATGTAAGGCAGATAACTCAGAGACTCTTCGAGCCGAGGAAATAGCCATCAAAAACAGAACTTTCCAAGATAAAAGCTTAATATCAATTGAATGAAGGGGTTCAAACGGAACACCCTGAAGAACATTAAGAACCAAGTTTAAGCTCCACGGAAGAGCAACCGCTTTAAACACAGGCTTAATCCTAGCCAAAGCCTGACAAAAAGCCTGGACGTCTGGATTCTCTGCCAGACGCTTGTGTAAAAGAATAGACAGAGCAGAAATCTGTCCCTTTAGTGAACTAGCGGATAAGCCCTTTTCTAAACCCTCTTGTAGAAAAGACAATATCCTAGGAATCCTAACCTTACTCCATGAGTAACTCTTGGATTCACACCAACAAATATTTACGCCATATCTTGTGGTAAATTTTTCTGGTAACAGGTTTCCGAGCCTGTATTAATGTATCAATAACCGAATCCGAAAACCCACGCTTTGATAGAATCAAGCGTTCAATTTCCAAGCAGTCAGCCTCCGATAGTTGGATGGTTGAAAGGACCCTGAATTAGAAGGTCCTGCCTCAGGGGTAGAGACCATGGTGGACAGGACGACATGTCCACTAGGTCTGCATACCAGGTCCTGCGTGGCCACGCAGGCGCTATCAGAATCACCGATGCTCTCTCCTGTTTGATCCTGGCAATCAGTCGAGGTAGCAATGGAAAAGGTGGAAACACATAAGCTATGTTGAAAACCCAAGGGGCTGCTAGTGCATCTATCAGCACCGCTCCCGGGTCCCTGGACCTGGATCCGTAACAAGGAAGCTTGGCGTTCTGGCGAGATGCCATGAGATCCAGATCCGGTTTGCCCCAACGATGAATCAGTTGAGCAAATACCTCCGGGTGAAGTTCCCCACTCCCCCGGATGAAAAGTCTGGCGACTTAGAAAATCCGCCTCCCAGTTCTCCACACCTGGGATGTAGATCGCTGACAGGTGGCAAGAGTGAGACTCTGCCCAGCGAATTATCTTCGAGACTTCCAACATCGCCAGGGAACTCCTGGTTCCCCCTTGATGTAAGCCACAGTCGTGATGTTGTCCGACTGAAATCTGATGAACCTCAGTGTTGCTAACTGAGGTCAAGCTAGAAGAGCATTGAATATTGCTCTTAATTCTAGAATGTTTATTGGGAGGAGTTTCTCCTCCTGAGTCCACGATCCCTGAGCCTTCAGGGAGTTCCAGACTTCTCCCCAGCCTAGTAGGCTGGCATCTGTTGTTACAATTGTCCAATCTGGTCTGCGAAAAGTCATTCCTTTGGACAGATGAACCCGTGACAACCACCAGAGAAGAGAATCTCTGGTCTCCTGGTCCAGATTTAGCAAAGGGGACAAATCTGAGTAATCCCAGTTCCATTGACCTAGCATGCATAGTTGCAGCGGTCTGAGATGTAGGCGCGCAAATGGCACTATGTCCATTGCCGCGACCATTAAGCCGATTACTTCCATGCACTGAGCTACTGATGGGCTTGGAATGGAGTGAAGAACACGGCAAGCATTGAGAATCTTTGATAACCTGGACTCCGTCAGGTAAATCTTCATCTCTACAGAATCTATAAGAGTCCCTAGAAAAGGGACCCTTGTGAGTGGCAACAGAGAACTCTTTTCCACGTTCACTTTCCACCCATGCGACCTCAGAAATGCTAGAACTATCTCTGTATGAGACTTTGCATTTTGAAAACTTGACGCTTGTATCAGAATGTCGTCTAGGTACGGCGCCACCGCTATGCCTCGTGGTCTTAGTACCGCCAGAAGAGAGCCCAGAACCTTTGTAAAAATTCTCGGGGCCGTAGCTAACCCGAAGGGAAGCGCTACAAACTGGTAATGCCTGTCTAGAAAGGCAAACCTTAGGTACCGATAATGATCTTTGTGAATCGGTATGTGAAGGTAGGCATCCTTTAAATCCACTGTGGTCATATATTGACCCTCTTGGATCATGGGTAGGATGGTTCGAATGGTTTCCATCTTGAACGATGGAACCCTTAGGAATTTGTTTAAGATTTTTAAATCTAAGATTGGTCTGAAGGTTCCCTCTTTCTTGGGAACCACAAACAGATTTGAATAAAACCCTTGCCCCTGTTCCGTCCGCGGAACAGGGTGGATCACTCCCATCACTAAGAGGTCTTGTACACATTGTAGAAATGCCTCTTTCTTTACTAGGTTTGTTGATAACCTTGACAGAAGAAACCTCCCTTGTGGAGGAGAAGTTTTGAAATCCAGAAGGTATCCCTGAGATATAATTTCCAACGCCCAGGGATCCTGTACATCTCTTGCCCAAGCCTGGGCGAAGAGAGAAAGTCTGCCCCCCACTAGATCCGTCTCCGGAAAGGGGGCCCTGTCTTCATGCTGTCTTAGGGGCGGAAGTAGGCTTTCTGGCCTGCTTGCCCTTGTTCCATGACTGGTTGCCTTTCCAACCCTGTCTGTAACGAGCAGTAGTTCCTTCCTGTTTTGGAGCGGAGGAAGTTGATGCTGCTCCTGCCTTGAAATTACGAAAGGCACGAAAATTAGACTGTTTGGCCTTTGATTTGGCCCTGTCCTGAGGAAGGGTGTGGCCCTTACCTCCAGTAATGTCAGCAATAATTTTCTTCAAGCCGGGCCCGAATAAGGTCTGCCCTTTGAAAGGAATGTTTAGTAGTTTAGACTTAGAAGTTACATCTGCTGACCAGGATTTAAGCCATAGCGCTCTGCGCGCCTGTATGGCGAATCCGGAATTCTTAGCCGTAAGTTTGGTTAAATGCACTACGGCATCCAAAACAAACGCATTAGCCAGCTTAAGGGTTCTAATCTTGCTCAAAGACTCATCCAATGGTGCTGTGCGAATCGCCTCTTCCAGAGACTCAAACCAGAATGCCGCTGCAGCAGTGACAGGCGCAATGCATGCAAGAGGCTGTAATATAAAACCTTGTTGAACAAACATTTTCTTAAGATAACCCTCTAATTTTTTATCCATTGGATCTGAGAAAGCACAGCTATCCTCCACCGGGATAGTGGTACGCTTGGCTAAAGTAGAAACTGCTCCCTCCACCTTAGGGACCCGTCTGCCATAAGTCTTGTGTGGTGGCGTCTATAGGGAACATTTTTCTAAATATCGGAGGAGGGGAAAAAGGCACACCGGGTCTATCCCACTCCTTACTAATAATCTCTGTAAGCCTCTTTGGTATAGGAAAAACGTCAGTACACACCGGTACCGCATAGTATTTATCCAGCCTACATAATTTCTCTGGGATTGCCACCGTGTCACAATCATTCAGAGCCGCTAACACCTCCCCTAGCAACACGCGGAGGTTCTCAAGCTTAAATTTAAAATTTGAAATTTCTGAATCCGGTCTCCCCGAATCAGAACCGTCACCCACAGAATGAAGCTCTCCGTCCTCATGTTCTGCAAATTGGGACGCAGTATCAGACATGGCTTTCGTGTCATCGGCGCGCTCTGTCCTTAACCCAGAACTGTCTCGCTTGCCTCTTAACTCGGGCATATTGTATAATACTTCCTTCATAACATTAGCCATATCATGTAAAGTGATTTGTAAAGGCCTTGATGTACTTGGCGCCTCAATCTCACGCACCTCCCGAGCGGGAGACGAAGGTACTGACACGTGAGGAGAGTTAGACGGCATAACTGCCCCCTCGTTGTCTGGTGATAATTTCTTTATCGGTACAGATTGATTTTTATTCAAAGTAATATCAATACAATTGGTACACATATTTCTATTGGGCTCCACATTGGCTTTTAAACATAATGAACAAGCAGATTCCTCTGTATCAGACATGTTTAAACAGACTAGCAATGAAGCTAGCAAGCTTGGAATTACTTTCAATAAGTTCACAAGCAATATAAAAAACGCTGCAGCGCTTTTAAAAAACACAGTTGAATAACAAAGAACTAAATCAGTTATAGTCAACAATTCTTTAAATGTATTAATTAGCAGAGGATTGCACCCATTAGCAAAAGGATGATTAACCCCTCAGTACCCAAAAAAACGGATATCAAATTAATATTAAATTAATATTAAACGTTTTTATCACAGTCTAACACACTGTCACAGGTCTGCTGTGACTGATAACCTCCCTCAAAAATGAATTTTGAAGACCCCTGAGCTCTCTAGAGACGTCCTGGATCAAGGAGGAAGAAGCAGGAAGACTGTGCTAGAATTTTAACTGCGCAACAAGGCGCTAAAAAAAAAAAAAGGCCCCTCCCGCTCATTTACAACAGTGGGAGACCTGATATAATGGTTTCTATGCAGAAATATACGTTAGCCATGTGGAAAATAAGAAAAAATTCATGCCCAAAAGGATTTATCACCAAGTACCTCACAAAAACGAATAACATGCCAGTAAACGTTTTTTAAACGTCTTTTAATGTCATGCAAAGTTATCACTAAGCCTGCTACCAGTCGCTTCCACTGCAGATAAGGCTTAAGCATTATTTCAGTATTAACAGTATTTTCTCAGTCAAATTCTAGTCCCTAGAAAATAACTCTACTGTGCATACATTCATCAGCCTGATACCAGTCACTACTACTGCATTTAAGGCTGTACTTACATCATACGGGTAACAGCAGTGTTTTCTTAGTCAATTCCATTCCCAGAAAATATTGTACTGCACATACCTCATTTGCGGGGGACCCCGCATGCTATTCCCATGTTCTGAAGTTACCCCACTCCTCAGAATGTCGAGAACAGCCAGTGGATCTTAGTTACGCCTGCTAAGATCATAGAAAAAACGCAGGCAGTTTCTTCTTCCAAATACTGCCTGAGATAGAAAAACAGCACACTCCGGGTGCCATTTAAAATAACAAACTTTTGATTGAAGAATAATTAAGTAAAAACTCCAACTCCTCCCGCGACCTCCTTCTTTGTTGAGGGTTGCAAGAGAATGACTGGATATGACATGTGAGGGGAGGAGCTATATAGCAGCTCTGCTTGGGTGATCCTCTTGCAACTTCCTGTTGGGAAGGAGAATATATCCCATAAGTAATGGATGACCCGTGGACTGAACACACTTAACAAGAGAAATAAACTTGTTTCGTGCCCTGTTTAACCCTGGAATAGGCTCATGCAGAAGGGCTTGAGAGGCTGACACTCTTAAAGTGCGCCCAAAAATGTTGCCCAATATACTGAAGGTTTGTGACCAGATATTTGCTACCTGTGGGCAGTCCCACCACATGTGTGAATAAGTACCTAACTCATCACACCCTCTTAAACATTTTCTATGACCTATCTCCAATTTATGTAATCTCGAGGGCTGAAAATACCAACGAAAAGCAGTCTTCATGTAATTTTCTTTTAAATGAGCGCATATGGAAAAGGAGGGTCCCCTAAACAAAACATCATTCCATTTTTCTAAAGACCAAGTAAATTGAAATTCTTCTTGCCACTTTTGCATAAAAGGAAGCTTATGAGTCTTTGGTGAGTTAAAAATGCCCTACAGTCCAGTAATGGTCCCTCTCATTCTCTGTCCAGCTAAGCAAATTTGTTCTAAGTATGTGGTACCTATCACCTCGCAAACTCTTGCCTTCAACTGAAGATATTGATACCAACTGGGTCTATCCCGTTCATTAAGGCTAGCATATGTGTTAAAGTCCATAAAGTTCTGTTCCCTTAAAGTGTCAGCAATTCTGTACAGCCCCCTATTGGCCCACTTATTCTGAAGCCCGATGTCAAGTGTAGTAGATAGCGTTATTAATGGCATTGCCTTAGAAGTATCTGAGATTAGCTTAAATTTAGTAGACAAAGAGTCCCATAGTGAGATGGAGTGTGCTACTGCTGCAAAAGTTTTCCATATGTTAGGCCTATGAGTTCTATTAGTCCATAGAAGTTTATAAATTGGCTCCACCCCAACCATATCTGACTCCAGTTGTACCCACTGAATATTATCAATCTTGTTATGCCATAATGCAGTCTGAGCCACACGGGCCGCATGGTAATATGCTAGAAAATCTGGCAATCCCATCCCTCCCCCTCTTCTACTTCTCCAAATAAACGAAATTACATACTTCTGGAATTGTGTGAGTGTTTTGGATGGCACAGAGACTGGTAAGCATCTAAATAGGTATAATATTTTTGGGAGAATTGTCATTTTAATTCCAATTATTCTGCCATATAGCGAAATTTTCAACTTTTCCCATTTCTGTAGCAAGTTTTTAATCTGTGATATCAAAGGCGTGTAGTTTAATTGATACAGATCTTCAGTCCTATTTGTAAGTATCACTCCTAAATATCTCATTCCCTTCTCAGCCCATGAGAAAGAGAAATTAATCTCCATGAGTTTTTAGTGTGTGCTGGTAGATTTACACTAATAGCCTCACACTTATCATTGTTGATTTTATAACCTGATATTGCTGCAAACTTATCTATAGTGGAATACAGTACTGGAAGAGAAATAAGTGGCTTTGTAATCGAAAGAATAATGTCATCTGCAAAAAGAGTGATTTTATATTCTTTTGCCTTTATATGTATGCCTGTAATATCTACATTTCGTCTGATGCTGGCTGCTAAAGGTTCGATACACAGGGCAAATAGAGGCGGGGAAAGAGGGCATCCCTGTCTAGTACCATTTGCTATTTCAATGGGTCCTGACTTATACCCCACAATTTTAACAAATGCTGAGGGATGAGAGTATATCGTGGCGATCGCTTTTCTAAAGTCACCCGTTATGCCAAAAGCATCTAATACCTTATCGAGGTAGTCCCAGTAAATACGGTCGAATGCCTTCTCTGCATCCAAGGAAAGGAACAGAGAAGGCATCCCTTTAACTGACGCAAGATTAATCAAATCAATCACCTTTCTCACATTATCCGGGGCCTCCCTGTTCGCTATGAACCCCACCTGATCGGGATGGACTAGTTTAGGCATTAGTTTGCTGAGTCTGGTGGCTAAAATTTTTGAGAAAATCTTTATGTCTTGGTTAATTAAAGATATAGGCCGATAATTTTTGCAGTGTTGCTTGTTTTTGCCCGGCTTTGGAATTACTGAAATTCGAGCTAGTAAGAATTCTTTCGGGATATATCCCCCTTTTAACATATGGTTAAAGGTGTTCACTAATAAGGGGCCTAATTCGTCTAGAAATGTCTTATAAAAAATACCAGTGTATCCATCCGGACCAGGTGCTTTATTGATTTTTAGGTGTTTGATTGTTTGTCTAATTTCAGCTAATGTGATAGGTGCGTTTAGCCCATCTACATCATCTGCGTCAAGCTTAGGCATATCGTCATGGCCCAAAAATTCCTGGTAGTTTTCAAATTGTCGGGGATTCCTGTCTCCCCCGAGGGAGTGCATATAATGATTGGTAATATGATGCAAAGGTATCTGCTATAATTTGAGGATGGTTAGTGGTAGAGCCATCTGGCTTCTGCAACTGAGGGACCGTTGTGAGCCTTGTCATATCTTTCAGCCTACAAGCTAACATTCTGTCAGGCTTGTTAGCGTGGATGAAATATTGTGTATCAATAAGTTTTAAGGATCTAGATGCTTCCTGAGATAACAATTTATCCAGTTCCTCCCTTTTACTATTTAGCCTTTTAAGTGTATTTGCGCTCTGAGTGATGCAGTGAAGATTGTGTAATTGCTTAATTTCTTCCTTTAGCCTCTCACCATAAGCATGTGCCACTTTTAATTTGGAGCTAGATTCTCTAATTAATATGCCTCTTGTAAAGGCCTTAAGCGCCCCCCACACATATAAAGGATTTTCTACTGACTGTTGATTAAAGCCAATAAAAACTCCAATTTCCCTTCTCAAAAACTCTAAGAACAATTTATCTTTGAATAGGGTAGGGTTCAAATGCCAACTCTTGTTTCTAAGCGGGTCTTTTAAGCCTGAAAGTGTCGTCAAAACCACATTATGGTCTGACCAGGTGCTAACTATTATGTCTGATTTCATAATTAATGGTGCCAATATTTGGCTCACAAGAATATGGTCAATTCGTGAATAAACCTTATGGGCTGAGGAATAAAAGGTATAATCCCTATTATTTCCATTTGACCTCTCCAGCTATCTAATAGGTTGTGATCTAACAAAAAATCATATAGTACTTTTCTAAATTTCTGTGTTTGAGAAGCTGACCTCGTCCCTGATCTGTCCATTTCGGGGTCTACCACCGTGTTAAAATCTCCCCCAATGATTAGCCTATACTGTTTCCAGTACGTTAGTAACTTACTGAGTTTAGCCAAGAAAGGGGCCTGAGATTCATTAGGAGCATAGATATTACCTATTACCACTGGATTTTACCTCTGAGAATTATGTATCTACCCTGTGTATCTATAAAAGACTCTTCTTCCTGGAAATTGATACTATTGAGCATAAGAATAGAGACACCACACTTTTTCTTACTACAAGTGGCATGATACTGTAATGGATATGCTCTGTCTCAATATTTAGGGGTTGCTGTCTTGGTGAAATGTGTCTCCTGCATGAAAATAATGTGTGCCCCTAGGGATTTATACATGCTAATGGCTTTGCGTCTTTTTACATTGGAATGAAGACCTTTAACATTATGCGTAAGCACCTTAAGTGACATATGTGTAACGATTAATATCTGCTTTCAACATGTGTACATTGCTATACATTTCTTTAAATAACCATAGTGCACCTCTCCTTAACAAGATACGTGAACCTGCATACAATAAACAAGATAAGGATTGGACCCTAAACACATTCTGATACATTCGGTACCTGAAAACCAACGACTTAGAAGACCTTGACCTGCCGAGGAAAAGACAATAAACATTGCCAACAGTAACATAAAACTGTAGAACTGAATATACAAACAACATTATTTGTACCCCAACATCCGGGTTTGAGAACATAATAAAATGATAACAAAAAACAACCAGTAAAAAACCTGTAAGAAAACTGTTAGCGGACTCAGTGGGAAGGTAAAGGGGAAAGGAAAGACAAGGGGAAAGGTCCAGCAAGAGGGTTATCATGAAAAGAAGTCCGCCAGGAACTCCAAGCTGAACCAGTGAACTGAATGAAGAATAATGACATTAGTCACTCTTTATTGGTTTCTCCACTCATGAAGAATTAGAGTTGAAGTATCAAAAATGGATATCAAGTGTCCCCAACTGCTCTCCTCAAGTAGGACTCTCCTGATTTCTACTAGGCCGAGCATTTTTGCTGTTCTTGCCCACAGATGTCCATTCTTTCGTAATCGCTTTACGTTGAGGCTTTGGGGAAGAGGACTCTGCTTCGTTTATTTTCTCTAGCTTTAGTTTCTCCAAAATGCTTTGTCCTTCTGAAAGAGATGAACAAGAGTATGATGACTTCTCATACATGAAAATAAGCTTGAATGGGAAACCCCAACAATATTTGATCTGTGCCTTGATTAACACTGAAACCACTGGTTTGAGCTCTCTTCTCCTCCTGAGGGTAGTTGGCGAAAGATCTGTGAAAAGCCGCAAGGCATGACCTTCAAATGTTATTCTAGGAATATTGCGTACTGCTTGCATGATTTGGTCCTTGATATGATAATAATGTAACTTGGTGATCACATCTCTTGCTGTCGCTGTTGTGGGTGGTCTGGCCAGTGCTCTGTCCATCAGAAACAATGAAGGATCTGTATCCGGTACTAATTGTTGAAATATTTTTAGCAATGTATCCGGTAAGCTGTTGTATGATTCTGGCAGGTTTCGAATTCTAATATTGGATCTTCTGGATATGTTCTCCAGATCCTCTAATGCATCCTCCAACTTCTGTATTTGCTCCTGCTGTGTTTGTATAGTGTTTTGCAAAATAGGTATTTCTTCTGCAATATTGTCCATTTTATCCTCCAAAGTTGCCGTCCTATCTCCAATTTCTGATATATCTTGTTTTAATTCTGAGAGAGCTGCCCTCATCTCTTCCTTAAACATTTGCTTAATCTGTAATAGGAGATCACTACTCTGTGAACCCCCCTCTGCAGCTGTGTGGGTTTTTTTTGGGGAGGATGGTTGGGACTCTGCGTCTACAGATAGTTCCCCAGCACTTTGGTTTATTTTTAGCTGAGATCTAGAGAGACAGTCTTTGACTAACTGATTTCTTCCTTTCATCATGGCAAACTAGATAGATTACAGTAGATAACAAAAACTGGAAATCAATAATTATTGACAAAGCACTGGCAGACCACAATATTTAGGGCAGTTATAATAAATGCATAGGAAAGGGTTCCCACCCAGTCCGCTTGTAGAATATGCTTTTAATTCAGCTTCATGTCAATATGTTGAACAGGTTGCATCTTATAAATCAGTATGCACCTAGAGGGTGCCAGTTTTTGAGGCTTATTGAATGCTGCTCCCTTGGTATCCCAGGCCCAACTAACTCCTGTGGGGCTAGGGAAGGGGCAACCAGTGTCTGTAAAGTCCTTTAACTGTAGCAAACACTCCTCTCAGGTATTGCAAGTTACTTAAGCTTGTCCTGCCATATAATCTCTCTCCCCAGGAGCTTTGTCTCACAGGACGATCACGGAAGAAGGAATTGGGGATATGACCCACCACCACAGAGGATGGCAGGAAAGGGGGGGGGGGAGAGATAAAAAACAGAATTTATGCTTACCTGATAAATTACTTTCTCCAACGGTGTGTCCGGTCCACGGCGTCATCCTTACTTGTGGGAATATCTCTTCCCCAACAGGAAATGGCAAAGAGTCCCAGCAAAGCTGGCCATATAGACCCTCCTAGGCTCCGCCCACCCCAGTCATTCGACCGACGGACAGGAGGAAAAATATAGGAGAAACCATATGGTACCGTGGTGACTGTAGTTAGAGAAAATAATTCATCAGACCTGATTAAAAAACCAGGGCAGGCCGTGGACCGGACACACCGTTGGAGAAAGTAATTTATCAGGTAAGCATAAATTCTGTTTTCTCCAACATTGGTGTGTCCGGTCCACGGCGTCATCCTTACTTGTGGGAACCAATACCAAAGCTTTAGGACACGGATGAAGGGAGGGAGCAAATCAGGTCACCTAAACGGAAGGCACCACGGCTTGCAAAACCTTTCTCCCAAAAATAGCCTCCGAAGAAGCAAAAGTATCAAATTTGGAAAATTTGGCAAAAGTGTGCAGTGAAGACCAAGTCGCTGCCTTACATATCTGATCAACAGAAGCCTCGTTCTTGAAGGCCCATGTGGAAGCCACAGCCCTAGTGGAGTGAGCTGTGATTCTTTCTCGAAAGCCAATCGGATGATGCTTTTAAGCCAAAAGGAAAGAGAGGTAGAAGTCGCTTTTTGACCTCTCCTTTTACCAGAATAGATGACAAACAGAGAAGATGTTTGTCTGAAATCTTTTGTAGCTTCTAAATAGAATTTTAGAGCACGGACTACGTCCAAATTGTGTAACAAACGTTCCTTCTTTGAAACTGGATTCGGACACAAAGAAGGTACAACTATCTCCTGGTTAATATTTTGTTAGAAACAACCTTTGGAAGAAAACCAGGCTTAGTACGCAAAACCACCTTATCTGCATGGAACACCAGATAGGGCGGAGCACACTGCAGAGCAGATAACTCTGAAACTCTTCTAGCAGAAGAAATAGCAACCAAAAACAAAACTTTCCAAGATAACAACTTAATATCTATGGAATGTAGAGGTTCAAACGGAACCCCTTGAAGAACTGAAAGAACTAAATTTAAACTCCAGGGAGGAGTCAAAGGTCTGTAAACAGGCTTGATCCTAACCAGAGCCTGAACAAATGCTTGAACATCTGGCATAGCTGCCAGTCGTTTGTGTAGTAAGACAGATAAAGCAGAAATCTGTCCCTTTAGAGAACTCGCAGATAATCCTTTATCCAAACCTTCTTGCAGAAAGGAAAGAATCTTAGGAATTTTTATCTTATTCCAAGGTAATCCCTTGGATTCACACCAGCAGATATATCTTTTCCATATCTTATGGTAAATCTTTCTAGTTACCGGTTTTCTGGCCTGAACCAGAGTATCAATCACAGAATCTGAAGCGTTCAATCTCCAAGCCGTCAGCTGGAGGGAGACCAGATTTGGATGTTCGAATGGACCCTGAACAAGAAGGTCCCGTATCAAAGGTAGCTTCCATGGTGGAACCGATGACATATTCACCAGGTCTGCATACCAAGTCCTGCGTGGCCACGCAGGGGCTATCAAGATCACCGAGGCCCTCTCCTGTTTGATCCTGGCTACCAGCCTGGGAATGAAAGGAAACGGTGGAAACACATAAGCTAGGTTGAAGGTCCAAGGCACTACTAGTGCATCCACTAGAGTCGCCTTGGGATCCCTGGATCTGGATCCGTAGCAAGGAACCTTGAAGTTCTGAAGAGACGCCATCAGATCCATGTCTGGAATGCCCCATAATTGAGTCAATTGGGCAAAAATCTCCGGGTGGAGTTCCCACTCCCCCGGATGGAATGTCTGACGACTCAGATAATCCGCTTCCCAGTTTTCCACACCTGGGATGTGGATCGCAGATAGATGGCAGGAGTGATTCTCCGCCCATTGTATTATTTTGGTTACTTCTTTCAATGCCAGGGAACTCCTTGTTCCCCCCTGATGATTGATATACGCAATACTCGGCATGTTGTCTGATTGGAATCTTATGAATCTGGCCTTTGCAAGCTGAGGCCAAGCCCTGAGAGCATTGAATATCGCTCTTAGTTCCAGAATGTTTATCGGGAGAAGAGACTCTTCCCGAGACCATAGTCCCTGAGCTTTCAGGGATTCCCAGACCGCACCCCAGCCCACTAGACTGGCGTCGGTCATGACAATGACCCACTCTGGTCTGCGGAAGCTCATTCCCTGGGATAGGTGGTCCAGGGATATCCACCAACGGAGTGAATCTCTGGTCTTCTGATCTACTTGAATCACTGGAGACAAGTTTGTATAGTCCCCATTCCACTGTTTCAGCATGCACAGTTGTAATGGTCTTAGATGAATTCGCGCAAAAGGAACTATGTCCATTGCTGCAACCATCAACCCTACTACTTCCATGCACTGAGCTATGGAAGGACGTGGAACAGAATGAAGAACTTGACAAGCGCTTAGAAGTTTTGACTTTCTGACATCTGTCAGAAAGATCCTCATTTCTAAGGAATGTATTATTGTTCCCAAGAAGCGAACTCTTGTTGACGGAGACAGAGAACTTTTTTCTATGTTCACCTTCCATCCGTGAGATCTGAGAAAGGCCAGAACGATGTCTGTATGAGCCTTTGAATTTGAAAGGGACGACGCTTGTATTAGAATGTCGTCCAAGTATGGTACTACTGCAATGCCCCTCGGTCTTAGAACCGCTAGAAGGGACCCGAGTACCTTTGTGAAAATTCTTGGAGCAGTGGCTAATCCGAATGGGAGGGCCACAAACTGGTAATGTTTGTCCAGAAAGGCGAACCTTAGGAACTGATGATGTTCTTTGTGGATAGGAATATGTAGGTACGCATCCTTTAGATCCACGGTAGTCATAAATTGACCTTCCTGGATAGTGGGTAGAATCGTTCGAATGGTTTCCATTTTGAACGATGGTACCCTGAGAAATTTGTTTAGGATCTTTAAATCCAGAATTGGTCTGAAGGTTCCCTCTTTTTTGGGAACCACGAACAGATTTGAGTAAAATCCCATTCCTTGTTCCGTCATTGGAACTGGGTATATCACTCCCATCTTTAACAGGTCTTCTACACAATGTAAGAACGCCTGTCTCTTTATTTGGTTTTAGGATAAGTGAGACATGTGGAACCTTCCCCTTGGGGATAGTTCCTTGAATTCCAGAAGATAACCCTGAGAAACTATTTCTAGCGCCCAGGGATCCTGAACATCTCTTGCCCAAGCCTGAGCAAAGAGAGAGAGTCTGCCCCCCACTAGATCCGGTCCCGGATCGGGGGCTACTCCTTCATGCTGTTTTGTTAGCGGTAGCAGGCTTCTTGGTCTGCTTACCCTTGTTCCAGCCTTGCATCGGTTTCCAGGCTGTTTTGGACTGTGAGGCATTACCCTCTTGCTTAGAGGATGCAGAATTAGAGGCCGGTCCGTTCCTGAAATTACGAAAGGAACGAAAATTAGACTTATTCTTGGCCTTGAAAGGCCTATCTTGTGGGAGGGCGTAACCCTTTCCCCCAGTGATGTCTGAGATAATCTCTTTCAATTCTGGTCCAAAGAGAGTTTTACCCTTGAAGGGGATGTTAAGCAATTTTGTCTTGGATGATACATCCGCTGACCAAGACTTTAGCCAAAGCGCTCTGCGGGCCACAATTGCAAACCCTGAATTTTTTGCCGCTAATCTAGCTAATTGCAAAGCGGCATCTAAAATAAAAGAGTTAGCCAACTTAAGTGCGTGAACTCTGTCCATAACCTCCTCATATGGAGTCTCTCTACTGAGCGACTTTTCTAGTTCCTCGAACCAGAACCACGCTGCTGTAGTGACAGGAACAATGCACGAAATGGGTTGTAGAAGGTAACCTTGCTGTACAAAAATCTTTTTAAGCAAACCTTCCAATTTTTTATCCATAGGATCTGTGAAAGCACAACTATCCTCGATAGGAATAGT
Source organism: Bombina bombina (assembly GCF_027579735.1). NCBI lineage: Eukaryota > Metazoa > Chordata > Amphibia > Anura > Bombinatoridae > Bombina > Bombina bombina. The sequence continues at coordinate 262,090,771 of NC_069499.1, read as the reverse complement.
AGTGCACTTGTTTAGAGTAGAAACTGCCCCCTCGACCTTAGGGACTGTCTGCCATAAGTCCTTTCTGGGGTCGACCATAGGAAATAATTTCTTAAATATAGGAGGGGGAACAAAAGGTATGCCGGGCTTCTCCCACTCCTTATTCACTATGTCCGCCACCCGCTTGGGTATAGGAAAAGCGTCGGGGTGCACCGGAACCTCTAGGAACTTGTCCATCTTGCATAATTTCTCTGGAATGACCAAGTTGTCACAATCATCCAGAGTAGATAATACCTCCTTAAGCAGTGCGCGGAGATGTTCTAATTTAAATTTAAATGTCACAACATCAGGTTCAGCCTGTTGAGAAATTTTTCCTGAATCTGAAATTTCCCCATCTGACAAAACCTCCCTCATGGCCCCTTCAGATTGGTGTGAGGGTATGACAGAACAATTATCGTAAGCGCCCTCCTGCTCTTCGGTGTTTAAAACAGAGCAATCGCGCTTTCTCTGATATGCAGGCATTTTGGATAAAATATTTGCTATGGAGTTATCCATTACAGACGTCAATTGTTGCATGGTAATAAGCATTGGCGCGCTAGAAGTACTAGGGGCCTCCTGCGTGGGCAAAACTGGCGTAGACACAGAAGGAGATGATGTAGAACCATGTCTACTCCCTTCATCTGAGGAATCATCTTGGGCAATTTCATTATCTGTGGCAGTACTGTCCTTACTTTGTTTGGACGCTATGGCACAATTATCACACAATTTTGAAGGGGGAGACACATTGGCTTTCATACATATAGAACATAGCTTATCTGAAGGCACAGACATGTTAAACAGGCTTAAACTTGTCAATAAGGCACAAAAACCGTTTTAAAACAAAACCGTTACTGTCTCTTTAAATTTTAAACAGAGCACACTTTATTACTGAATATGTGAAAAAGTATGAAGGAATTGTTCAAAATTTACCAAAATTTCACCACAGTGTCTTAAAGCATTAAAAGTATTGCACACCAATTTTCAGAGCTTTAACCCTTAAAATAACGAAACCGGAGTCGGTTACAGATTTAACCCCTATACAGTCCCAGCTACAGCCTTTGCTGTGACTTTACCAAGCCCAGAGGGGAATACGATACTAAATGACGCCTTTTAGGAACTTTTCCAACTACTTTCAGGTCCTCACACATGCATCTGCATGTCTTGCTCTCAAAAACAACTGCACAGTAATGGCGCGAAAATGAGGCTCAGCCTACAACTGGGAAGGCCCTTCCTGACTGGAAAAGGTGTCTAACATAGTGCCCGACGTTAAAAAACGTTCCCCAAGTTTATAAGTGTGAAATATCAGCATAAACATGTATAAAATGTCCAAATAAAGCAATCGATTTAGCCCATAAAAGTGTCTACCAGTTTTATAGCCCATATTAAGCCCTTTATTCTGTTTGAGACTAAGAAAATGGCTTACCGGTCCCCATGAGGGGAAATGACAGCCTTCCAGCATTACACAGTCTTGTTAGAAAAATGGCTAGTCATACCTTAAGCAGAAAAGTCTGCTGTTTCCCCCAACTGAAGTTATTTCATCTCAACAGTCCTATGTGGAAACAGCAATCGATTTGAGTTATTGTCTGCTAAAATCATCTTCCTCTCACAAACAGAAATCTTCATCCTTTTCTGTTTCAGAGTAAATAGTACATACCAGTACTATTTTAAAATAACAAACTCTTGATAGTAGAATAAAAAAACTACAACTAAACACCACATACTCTTAACCATCTCCGTGGAGATGTTGCCTGTGCAACGGCAAAGAGAATGACTGGGGTGGGCGGAGCCTAGGAGGGACTATATGGCCAGCTTTGCTGGGACTCTTTGCCATTTCCTGTTGGGGAAGAGATATTCCCACAAGTAAGGATGACGCCGTGGACCGGACACACCAATGTTGGAGAAATCTAGTTGTTTTCAAAGTTCCAAGAACTCAAAGCTGTTGTACTGTGTTACGGTGTAATGTTGCACAAGCTATCAGATTAGCAGTCTTTTTAGTGAGAATATAAAAAGTTCTATTAGGTTAGCACTCCAGACACTATAAATACTCTTGCAAATTATTTGGGCTTTGATGATGAAGTGATATGTACAGGACAGATAGAAAATGGCGACTTTCCCGCCACAAGCCCCTCTCCTGTATCCTCTTGCCACACAGTCTATGTAGTAGTTATGATTTGCAAGTCCCCAGAACAAGCCAGCAGTCTCCCCAAGTGTATCCTAACTGTATTTCACCTCCAGTTGCTGTTAGAGAACCGCAGCTTAACTCTGTGATCTCTGAGCTGTTATGTCTTTTTCAATCAAAAATTAGGAATAAAAATAGTGGGTTCTTACCCCAATCCTCTGGTGTATGTCCAGTGAAGCCCTTAAATCTGAGACAATCCAATTTTCTTCTTTTTTTCGCCGGTGACGAACTGTGATCTGGGGTCCGGTGTAGGCCGCAGCCCCGGCCTTTCCTACTTTTTCTCTGGTTCTGTGAACCGGCCCGCTACGATCTTCCTCAAACTTTGCAAATTTTTGTGAAAATTGATCCTCCTCAATACACAGGTGCCCAAAGGTTGGGATTTGGACAGATTCTACTGAAAATATCACCTTTGTAGCTAATTCTTAGTATTATTTGAGCAGAGCTGCTGCAAACTGCTTCTGCTCCTGGCTAGCTCCGCCCTCCATTTGTAACTATTTTTTACTTTTTTTTTCCCCACACAAGGAACTTGCTACTGATCTGGAACACAAAGCATACAGCATTCCTGTTATCCGTGATGGATCATGTTTAAAAGTTATAACATAAGCAATTATAACCTTTAAAAGAATTAAAAAAAAAAAAAAAAAAAAAAAAAAAAAGCATATGGTAAAAATTATTTTGAGTGAATGAACGTGCAAATGAGAACTAAAATTTAGCAGCGTTATTGAAGGGACAGTAAAGGCAAAATTAAACTTTCATGAAAGAGCAGGCAATTTTAAACAACTTTACAAGTTACTTTTGTTATTTAATTTGCTTCATTCTCTTGGTATCTTTGGTTGAAAAGCATAACTAAGTAGGCTCAGGATCAGCAATGCACTAGTGTCAGCTAGCTGCTGATTAGTAGCTGCACATATACATCTCTTGTCATTTACTCAACTGCTGTGTTCAGCTAGCTCCCAGTAGTGCATTGCTGTTTCTTCAAAAAAATTTACCAAAAGAATTAAGTAAATTTGATGGAAAATGGTTTCAAATTGAGTTTCATGTCCCTTTAAGCATTAAGTCTGTATTTACTGCAGAAGTAGAAGCTATTGCAACAGCTGACAACAAAAAGCAACAGATGAAGAATTAAAAAGGAAAATAATTAGATTGTAATTATAAAATGTTTAATTATAAGTAGTAAAGACACTACAAAATATTTGTTAATTATTTATTTTTCCCCTTTCCCTGTAACTTAATACTGAAAATGGTGGGCTTTCCAATTGGTGTTCAAAGCAAAAGTGTAAACTCTAGAATTAAAACTGCTATATTCCATAAGCTGGTTGCACATTCTAGTGACCCCTTTATACCCGTCAGAAGTTAGCCTCAGCAGAGATGCAAACCAACATAGCGACGCCCACTGCAGTATTAACACAAACTTTACAATTTTTTTTCAATATACATACAAGTATAAGAATTAAGAACAAAAGACACAGCTGCATATTATTTGATTTGAATACATCATTCTATTTAGCGATCATGTTCTTTAAACTGATACAGGAAAGGAATGAAAAAGCTGGTGAAAAATCAGTCAGCATTTAAAATTATATGTAAAATCTGGCTATTCCTCATGTACTAAAGCATGTCTAAGAAATAAATAACATTCATGTTACATGTTTGCATTACTTACAAGTAATTAGGTAAACTAGTAAAACAGGATGCTTAGAGTTACTGCATCTGAAGGGGCTGAAACTATGCTGTGTTTCAACCCCAGGTCCTTGTCAACGCTGGGTGGGAACTGACCTATTCACAACAGGAACCAGAAGACTTCCTGAATTGGCCTCATTCCCTTGAACACAAAGGCAACACGGATTTCCCTGTCCTCAAACAAAATAAATAAACAGCTGCAGAATATACGGGGAAAGGAGAAAGAAAAGTAAAGAGAAGGCTGCATAGCAAACAGTCGGCTAGATTACGAGTTTGGCGTTAGAGGCTATGCGGTGCTAACTTGCATACAGCGCTGGTATTACGGGTTTTTACCAACCCGGCGTTAAAAGAAAAGAAGTGAGTGTAGAGCAAAATTTTGCTCCACATCTCACTCCAATACCAGTGCTGCTTAAGTCAGCGGTGAGCTGGTGTAACGTGCTTGTGATCGATTTCCCCATAGGGATCAATGGGGAGAGCCGGCTGAAAAAAAGTCTAACACCTGCAATAAAGCAGTGTATAACTCACTAACGCAGCCCCATTGATTCCTATGGGGAAATAAAATGTATGTTTACACCTAACACCCTAACATGAACCCCAAGTCTAAACACCCCTAATCTTACACTTATTAACCCCTAATCTGCCGCCCACCACATTGTCGACACCTACATTATAATATTAACCCCTAATCTGCCACTCCGGATACCGCTGCCACCTACATTATACTTATGAACCCCTAATCTGCTGCCCCCAACACCTACATTATATTTATTAACCCCTAATCCGCCTTTCCCAATGTCGCAGCAACCTACCTACACTTATTAGTTCAATCCTATTGGCTGATCCAATCATCCAATAGGATTGAGCTGGCATTCTATTGGCTGTTCCAATCAGCCAATAGAATGCCAGCACAATCCTATTGGCTGTTCCAATCAGCCAATAGAATGCCAGCACAATCCTATTGGCTGATTGCATCAGCCAATAGGATTTTTACTACCTTAATTCCAATTGGCTGATAGAATTCTATCAGCCAATCGGAATTGAAGGGACACCATCTTGGATGACATCACTTAAAGGAACCGTCATTTAGTAAGAAGACTTCATTGGAAGAGGATGCTCCGCGACGGAGCTCTTGAAGATGGACCCGCTCCGCAACAGATAGATGAAGATAGAAGATGCCGTCTGGATGACCACTTCGCCCGGCTTGGAAGACTTCTCCCAGCTTCGTTGAGGACTTCGGCCCGGCTGGATGAAGACTTCTACAGGTAAGGTGATCTTCAAGGGGTTAGTGTTAGGTTTTTTTAAGGGGGTATTGGGTGGGTTTTAGAGTAGGCTTGGTTGTGTGAGGTGGGTTTTAATGTTGGGGGGGGGATATGTAATTTTTTTTCAGGTAAAAGAGCGGATTAATTTGGGGCAATGCACCACAAAAGGACCTTTTAAGGGTTATTTGTAATTTAGTGTAGGGTAGGGCTTTTTTTATTTTGGGGGGGCTTTTTTATTTTGTTAGGGGGATTATAGTAGGTGTAATTAGTTTAAAAATCTTGTAATTTGTTTATTATTTTTTGTAATTTAGTGGGGGTTTTTGTACTTTAGCTAATTTTATTTAATTGTATTTAATTTAGGGAATTAATTTAATTATAGTGTAGTGTTAGGTGTTAGTGTAATTTAGGCTAGGTTTTATTTTACAGGTAAAATTGTCTTTATTTTAGTTAGGTAGTTTATTAAATAGTTAATAACTATTTAGTAACTATTCTACCTAGTTAAAATAAATACAAACTTGCCTGTAAAATAAAAATAAAACCTAAGCTTTAGGTTTATTTTATAGGTAAGTATTTAGTTTTAAATAGGAATAATTTAGTTAATTATAGTAATTTTATTTAGATTTATTTAAATTATATTTAAGTTAGTGGGGGTTAGGGTTAGATTTAGGGGTTAATAAATTTAGAATAGTGGCGGCGACATTGGGACGGCAGATTAGGTGTTAATAAATGTAGGTAGGTGTCAGCGATATTAGGGGGTTAATAATATTTAACTAGTGTTTGCGATGCGGGAGTACGGTGGTTTAGGGGTTAATATATTTATTATAGTGGCGGCAATGTCCGGTTCGGAAGATTAGGGGTTAAAAAATGTATTTTAGTGTTTGCGATGTAGGGGGGCCTCGGTTTAGGGGTTAATAGGTAGTTTAAGGGTGTTAGTGTACTTTTTAGCACTTTATTTAATAGTTTTATGCTACGGCGTTGTAGTGTAAAACTCTTAACTACTGACTTTAAAATGCGGTACCAGTCTTGACAGGAGAGGGTCTACCGCTCACTTTTTATCATACTCGTAATACCGGCGCTATGCAAGTCCCATTAAAAAAACATAATTTATGCTTACCTGATAAATGTATTTCTCTTGTAGTGTATTCAGTCCACGGGTCATCCATTACTTATGGGATTATATCTCCTTCCCAACAGGAAGTTGCAAGAGGATCACCCAAGCAGAGCTGCTATATAGCTCCTCCCCTCACACGTCATATCCAGTCATTCGACCGAAACAAGACAAGAAAGGAGAAACCATAGGGTGCAGTGGTGACTGTAGTTTAAATTAAAAATTTAGATCTGCCTTAAAAGACAGGGCGGGCCGTGGACTGAATACACTACAAGAGAAATAAATTTATCAGGTAAGCATAAATTATGTTTTCTCTTGTTAAGTGTATTCAGTCCACGGGTCATCCATTACTTATGGGATACCAATACCAAAGCTAAAGTACACGGATGATGGGAGGGACAAGGCAGGAACTTTAAACGGAAGGAACCACTGCCTGTAGAACCTTTCTCCCAAAAACAGCCTCCGAAGAAGCAAAAGTGTCAAATTCGTAAAATTTTGAAAAAGTGTGAAGTGAAGACCAAGTTGCAGCCTTGCAAATCTGTTCAACAGAGGCCTCATTCTTAAATGCCCAGGTGGAAGCCACAGCTCTAGTGGAATGAGCTGTAACTCTTCCAGGAGGCTGCTGTCCAGCAGTCTCATAGGCTAAGCGTATTATGCTACGAAGCCAAAAGGAGAGAGAGGTAGCCAAAGCTTTTTGACCTCTCCTCTGTCCAGAGTAAACGACAAACAGGGAAGAAGTTTGACGAAAATCTTTAGTTGCCTGCAAATAGAACTTCAGGGCACGGACTACGTCCAGATTATGTAAGAGTCGTTCCTTCTTTGAAGAAGGGTTAGGACACAGTGATGGAACAACAATCTCTTGATTGATATTCCTGTTAGAAACTACCTTAGGTAAGAACCCAGGTTTAGTACGCAGAACTACCTTGTCTGAATGGAAAATCAGATAAGGAGAATCACAATGTAAGGCAGATAACTCAGAGACTCTTCGAGCCGAGGAAATAGCCATCAAAAACAGAACTTTCCAAGATAACAGCTTAATATCAATGGAATGAAGGGGTTCAAACGGAACACCTTGAAGAACTTTAAGAACTAAGTTTAAACTCCACAGCGGAGCAACAGTCTTAAACACAGGCCTAATCCTAGCCAAAGCCTGACAAAAGGCCTGAACGTCTGGAACTTCTGCCAGACGTTTGTGTAGAAGAATAGACAGAGCAGAAATCTGTTCCTTTAACGAACTAGCAGATAAGCCCTTTTCTAAACCCTCTTGTAGAAAAGACAATATCCTAGGAATCCTAACCTTACTCCATGAGTAACTCTTGGATTCGCACCAGTATAAATATTTACGCCATATCTTATGGTAAATTTTTCTGGTAACAGGTTTCCGAGCCTGTATTAATGTATCAATAACCGACTCCGAGAAGCCACGCTTTGATAGAATCAAGCGTTCAATCTCCATGCAGTCAGTCTCAGAGAAACTAGATTTGGATGATTGAAAGGACCCTGAATTAGAAGGTCCTGCCTCAGAGGCAGAGACCATGTTGGACAGGACGACATGTCCACTAGGTCTGCATACCAGGTCCTGCGTGGCCACGCAGGCGCTATCAGAATAACCGATGCCCTTTCCCGTTTGATCCTGGCAATCAGTCAAGGAAGCATCGGGAAAGGTGGAAACACATAAGCCATGTTGAAGACCCAAGGGGCTGTCAGAGCATCTATCAGCACCGCTCCCGGGTCCCTGGACCTGGATCCGTACCGATAATGATCTTTGTGAATCGTTATATGAAGGTAGGCATCCTTTAAGTCTACCGTGGTCATGTATTGACCCTCTTGGATCATGGGTAGGATGGTTCGAATAGTTTCCATTTTGAATGATGGAACTCTTAGGAATTTGTTTAAGATTTTTAGGTCCAAGATTGGTCTGAAGGTTCCCTCTTTCTTGGGAACCACAAACAAATTCGAGTAAACCCTTGCCCTTGTTCCATCCGCGGAACTGGGTGGATCACCCCCAATACTAAGAGGTCTTGCACACAACATAGAAATGCCTCTTTCTTTATTTGGTTTGCTGATAACCTTGAAAGATGAAATCTCCCTTGTGGAGGAGATGCTTTGAAGTCCAGAAGATATCCCTGAGATATGATCTCTAACGCCCAGGGATCCTGGACATCTCTTGCCCAAGCCTGGGCGAAGAGAGATTGTCTGCCCCCCACTAGATCCGTTTCCGGATAGGGGGCCCTCTCTTCATGCTGTCTTAGGGGCAGAAGAAGGCTTTCTGGCCTGCTTGCCCTTGTTCCAGGACTGGTTAGTTTTCCAGCCCTGTCTGTAACGAGCAACAGGTCCTTCCTGTTTTGGAGCGGAGGAAGTTGATGCTGCTCCTGCCTTGAAATTACGAAAGGCACGAAAATTAGACTGTTTGGCCTTTGACTTGGCCCTGTCCTGAGGAAGAGTATGACCCTTACCTCCAGTAATGTCAGCAATAATTTCTTTCAAGCTGGGCCCGAATAAGGTCTGCCCTTTGAAAGGAATATTAAGCAATTTAGACTTAGAAGTCACGTCAGCTGACCAGGATTTAAGCCATAGCGCTCTGCGCGCCTGGATGGCGAATCCGGAGTTCTTAGCCGTTAGTTTGGTTAAATGTACAACGGCATCAGAAACAAATGCATTAGCTAGCTTAAGTGCTTTAAGCTTGGCCATAATCTCATCCAATGGAGCTGTGCGAATGGCCTCTTCCAGAGACTCAAACCAGAATGCCGCAGCCGCAGTGACAGGCGCAATGCATGCAAGGGGCTGTAAGATAAAACCTTGTTGAACAAACATTTTCTTAAGGTAACCTTCTAATTTTTTATCCATTGGATCCGAAAAAGCACAACTATCCTCCACCGGGATAGTGGTACGCTTAGCTAAAGTAGAAACTGCTCCCTCCACCTTAGGGACCGTCTGCCATAAGTCTCGTGTGGTGGCGTCTATCGGAAACATTTTTCTAAACATCGGAGGTGGGGAAAAAGGCACAACGGGTCTATCCCACTCCTTGCTAATAATTTCTGTAAGCCTTTTAGGTATAGGAAAAACGTCAGTACTCACCGGTACCGCAAAGTATCTATCCAACCTACATACTTTCTCTGGAATTGCAACCGTGTTACAATCATTCAGAGCCGCTAATACCTCCCCTAGCAATACGCAGAGGTTCTCAAGCTTAAATTTAAAATTAGAAATCTCTGAATCCGGTCTCCCTGGATCAGATCCGTCACCCACAGAATGAAGTTCTCCGTCCTCATGTTCTGCAAATTGTGACGCAGTATCAGACATGGCTCTCACATCATCAGCGCGCTCTGTCCTTAACCCAGAGCTATCGCGCTTGCCTCTTAATTCAGGCAATTTAGATAATACCTCTGTCATAACAGCCGCCACGTCTTGCAAAGTGATTTGTATGGGCCTCTCTGATGCACTTGGCGCCACAATATCACGCACCCTGAGCGGGAGGCGAAGGTACTGACACGTGAGGAGAGTTAGTCGGCATAACTTCCCCCTCGTTGTCTGGTGATAATTTCTTTACAGATATAGATTGACCTTTATGCAAAGTGACATCAATACAATTAGTACACATATTTCTGTGGGGCTCCACATTGGCCTTCAAACATAGTGAACAAGCAGATTCATCTGTGTCAGACATGTTTAAACAGACTCGCAATGAGACTAGCAAGCTTGGAAAAACCTTTCAAGTAAATTTACAAGCAATATAAAAAACGCTACTGCGCCTTTAAGAAGCACAAAAAAAAAAAAAAAGACGTCATAGTTGAAATAACAAAGAACCGAATCAGTTATAGCAACCAAATCTTCACAGTAAATGTATTAAGTTAGAAGAGTAGTGCACCTACTAGCAAATGGATGATTAACCCTTTAATACCCAAAAACGGATAATCAAATTAACAATTAACGCTTTTTATCACAGTCAAACACACTGTCACAGGTCTGCTGTGACTGATTACCTCCCTCAAAATGACTTTTGAAGACCCCTGAGCTCTCTAGAGACGTCCTGGATCAAGGAGGAAGAAGCAGGAAGACTGAAACTGAATTTTTACTGTGCAAAAAAGCGCTAAAATAGGCTCCTCCCACGCCTATTACACCAGTGGGAAACCTCAGTTAAACGCTTCTATATAGAAATAAACAACAGCCATGTGGAAATTTTCATGCCCCAAAAGATTTATCACCAAAGTACCTCACAAAAAATGAATAACATGCCAGTAAACGTTTTAAACATACACTTTAAATGTTAGATAGTGTTATTAATAAGCCTGCTACCAGTCGCTTCTACTGCAGTTAAGGCTCATACAATACTTCGGTATTAACAGTATTTTCTTAGTCAAATTCCATTCCTTAGAAAATTACTTATTGTACATACATTCATCAGCCTGATACCAGTCGCCGCTGCATTTAAGGCTGTACTTACGTTACATCGGTATCAGCAGTATTTTCTTAGTCAATTCCATTCCTTAGAAAAATAATTTACTGCACATACCTCGTTTGCGGGATTCCCCGCATGCTATTCCCTTTCTGAAAGTTACCCCACTCCTCAGAATGTGCGAGAACAGCCAGTGGATCTTAGTTACTTCCGCTAAGATCATAGAAAAACTCAGGCAGATTCTTCTTCTAAATACTGCCTGAGAACAAACAGCACACTCCGGTGCCATTTAACAAACTTTTGATTGAAGAAATAAACTAAGTATAAAAACACCACAGACCTCTCACAACGACCTATCTAGTTGAGTTGCAAGAGAATGACTGGATATGACGTGTGAGGGGAGGAGCTATATAGCAGCTCTGCTTGGGTGATCCTCTTGCAACTTCCTGTTGGGAAGGAGATATAATCCCATAAGTAATGGATGACCCGTGGACTGAATACACTTAACATGAGAAATAGGATAAGCAATTTACGTAAGTGGATTTGCGGTATTTACAAGTCTGGCCAAAAAAGTGAGCGGTACACCTGTACCTGCAAGACTCATAATACCAGCGGGCGTTAAAAAGCAGCGTTAGGACCGGCCAACGTTGCTTTTTAAGCCTAATGCACAACTCGTAATCTAGCTGAGTGTGTGTAGATAAGACTATAGGTTCCATAAAACCATAAGTAAACTATTACATGTTCATGAACCATAAATCCAAAGACTGGTATTGATAAGATGTTCAAATAAAGACCGGAAGTCTTTAAAATATCAGTAATGAAGTTATGTCAAATTTGAGTACACACTCTCACTATTACTATCTTATAGACTCTATGAAATAAATACATATCATTTTGAAAATTACATTGTATGAAATAAGCTCTGTTGAGTAGTGTGGCTAGAATTTTAAGAAACATGAAAGTCAAAATTAAACTTTCTTTGTTCAGATAGAAAAAATAAATACTTCTATCAAATTTCTATTCAAATGGGAACGTAGATGGGACCAGTTCGAACCTGAGAGGTACCTGGTTCATGTTTCATTTCAGGTTTTGGTAATATAGATCACTAATAACTGTAAAACCTTTCAGTTTCCACTCTCTCGTGTGGATATTTTTTAGATCCCAAAATAAGCTCATCAGATGATGTGCTGGGGATGGGTGAGGGGCAATTAATAGGCAGCTCCTCAAGGACTGCCATATTGAGAGGTTATTTTTTACTATAATATTGTGAATGAGGGGTGTAAGTTTTCTTCTATTGGGGACCCAGATTAGATCTTCTAGTCCCAAGTCTTCAGGTTTCCCAGCGGCTTCTAGAAGGTACCAGCCTGGTTTGTCTTCTTTTAAACTCCATTCTGTAATGTGATTTAATCTTGTCGCTTCATAATAGGTAAAAATGTTAGGGACCACTATGCCCCCTCGGGAGAATGGCCTCTGAGGCGTATTATAAGCTATTCTATGTGCCTTATTTTGCCATATGTAGTTAGAAAATAGTTTGTGTATTTGGTAGAGATGGAATACGGGATATTAAGCGGGATGCAACGAAACAGGTATTCACACCTTCGGGATCAAGGGTATTTTAATTGAGGCTACTCTACCAAGCCAGGAAAGTTCCCTAAAGTCCCATTTCTCTAATAAGTGTTTAAGATTTGTAATTAGGGAGTCATAATTGTCAAGTATGATATGATCTGGCTTTACACTTATGAGTATACCTAAATGTTTAAGACTCCGTGTTGACCAGGTAAACGGAAAGAGGGACTGGAGTTTTAATAAGGTGGATTGTTCGATCTGGATGGGATACCCTTCAGTCTTTTTATAATTAATTTTATAGTAGCTTATTTTGCCAAAGTACTCAGTAATGTTAAAGACTGCTGGCATGGAGGATAACGGTTCGGTCAGTAGCAGAGTAACATCGTCTGCAAACAGGACTATTTTCTCTGAAGGAGTTAGAAGGGGAACCCCTGTAATTAGATCAGATTGTATGATTCCGTGGGCAAATGGTTCCATCGCTAGTGCGAAAATCAGTGGCGAAAATGGGCATCCTTGCCTAGTCCCATTGCGGATTGGGAACTCTGGGGAGCAAAACTACATTCCCTTCACCCATGCATACGGGGCTGAGTATAAGGTTCTAACTGGTAGAATAAAGGGTTCAGGGAACCCAAAGGAACAGAGAACCTCCTATACATATTCCCATCTGACCCTGTCGAAGGCTTTTTCGGCATCCGACAGAGCCACAATCGGAATTTTCAATCATTGAGCCTCTGTGAAGACTGAAATCAACTTGATCATAGTGTATTATGGTAGGTAGGAGATGGACTATCCTGTTGGCTATAAGCTTTGAATAAAGCTTAATGTCTAGATTAATAAGACATATGGGATGATAGTTACTGCATTCAGTCTGGTTTTTCGCCGGCTTTGGTATTGGAATGATGGTGGCCTCTAAGAATTCCCTATGGATCTTCCCCATTTTCATGATCTCATTAAAGAAGTTTCTTAATACTATGACTATTATCGGCTTTAGTTTTTTTTTTTATAAAACGTACCTGTGAAACCATCTGGTATTTAAGGAAAGCCGAGATTTACTGAGGCGATGCTGCCCTGGGGTGTTCATGTTCCTCAATATCATATATATTAGCATAATATTCAGTGAACAGTGCTCCAATATTTGCTGGGGTATATGCAGTCTACCCTTCGTGCGAAATATAAGGAGATCCTTGCTGCAGGAGTGTATCCGCCTTATTGCTTTTGAAGTACAAGAGCTGTTTAATTCTTATCGCAGCCTCTTGGACTTTCCCTATCCTTGAGTGCCTTGAGGCGTAGTATTTTATCTGAGAGAATTAGTGTAGGGTTAGTTTGTTTAACCTATCTGCCTGTCTGAGGTTGCACATTAGCTTGCCCAGAGGTGCCCCTCTGTCTCTTCTGGCCTTTGCCGTTTTACTAATGCAAAAACCTTGGATATATGCCTTAAAAGTTGCCCATCTAGTTTGCTGCAAAATCCCTTCTTTTGGGTTGTTATGGAAAAAATCTATAGCTGTCTCTTGGAGAGAGCCCAGAAATAGGGGGTCTGACCAGAGAAATAGAGAGAACTTCCATCCTGGTTTAGATGTTAAGGTCGTGTTCCCAGGTAGGGTAATGGTAGCGGGCATCATGATCTGACCATGACAAAATTTTAGCGGTTCTGACTCCTTTCAAAGTCCAAGAGTTGGTGAAAAAAATAATCTAATCATGAATACGATCTGTGTTGGGGATAGATAGGAGAAATCTCTGTCTGTACGGTGTAGGGACCTCCAGATGTCAAAGAGCTTATATTGATACACAAGATTTCGAAACTTGGGAGCAGATTAACCTCTTAAGGACATAAGACGGAATTTTTCCGTCATAAAACAATTGAGCAAACTGAAAGCTGTGTCCTTAAAGGGTTAATTAATAAATGCATCACTGGAGCCTGGTTTGGAAAATTTCTTATCGATATCTGGGTCCCATATTAAATTGAAATCTCCCCCCATAATGAGGGGAACCTGTTTAATCTCATCGACTAGACTGAGCGTTTTCCAAAGAAATGTCAATTGACCCTGGTTGGGAGAGTGTAAATATTGGCTAATGTGAATGTGCAATTGTTGTATTTATATACTAGTATAAGGTACCTTCCCATCGCGTCTTGTTCTGCATGTAAAAGCTGGAAAGATATTCTGATTGACTGAAATGGCCACCCCCCTGCTTTTTCCCATATAGGCAGCTGCGTATACGGAGAGAAATAGTGGAGATCTAAGTCTCATAACGTCTCCCTCCACCCAATGTGTCTCCTGAAGGAACGCTATGTCTGCTTTTAGCATTTTCAGATATTTTACTAGCAGGCTATGCTTCGTTGGTGGGTTAAGACTTCTAGTGTTTAATGTGGTAAAGGTGAGAGGTGGAGAGTATGCCATTGTTTACTTCTCTCCCAATAAGGAGGAAAAAAAAATACCCCAAGAGTCGGGGGGTGAAAGGGTTGTGGTTAGAGAGGGAGGAGGGTCCTGACACCTAAGAAGGGTCTTGGTTAGGAATGGTTGTAGAAAGAAAAGGAATAAGGGTGTGAGAGGAGGCGGTGGATCTGGTCCAGCTAGAGGCTCAGAAAGGTGAGCTTATAGCTAGGTTACTGGGTTACTGAGAGTGTTATCAGAGCTCGTTCAGATATAGAAATCTACCATGAACATTATTAAGGTATAATATCAATGGTTGATATATATACCCATCAAACCGTACCTTTAGTGTAGCCTTCTCTGGGGCCTCCTCTGTCCCGTCACCACTTTCTCTCGGAGTACCGCAAGGCTCTGTCCTCGGTCCCCTTCTCTTCTCAATCTACATGTCATCACTAGGTTCCCTAATAAAGTCCCACGGTTTCAATATCATTTGTATGCTGATGACACCCAAATCTACTTCTCTGCACCAGACCTATCTCCTTCCTTGCTAACCCGTGTCACTAACTGTCTTTCTCACATCTCTAACTGGATGTCCTCTCACTACCTCAAGCTAAATCTCTCCAAAACTGAGCTCCTTATTTTCCCCCCTTCTTCTAAACTCTCCACCCCCAATCTCTCTATAACTGTCGACAACTCCATCATTACCCCTACCCCGCATGCCCAATGTCTCGGGGTCACATTTGACTCAGATCTTTCTTTCACTCCTCACATTCAGTCATTGGCTAAAGCCTGCCGCTTCCACCTTAAAAACATCTCTAAAATTAGACATTTCCTTACACAAGACACAACTAAGATTTTAATCCACTCTCTCATTCTCTTCCGCCTCGATTACTGCAACTCTGTCATCTCTGGTCTCCCCATCTGGCGCCTAGCTCCTTTACAATCCATAATGAATGCCTCTGCCAGACTCATATTCCTTACACGTCACTCTTCATCTGCTGCACCTCTCTGCCAATCCCTTCACTGGCTTCCTCTTGCCTCTAGGATCAAACACAAAATTCTCATTCTGACATACAAAGCCCTCAACTGCACTGCTCCCCCCTATATTTCAGACCTTGTCTCCAGATACTCTCCCTCCTGTCCCCTTCACTCTGCTCATGACCTCCTACTCTCCTCCTCTCTTGTCACCTCATCACACTCACGTTTACAGGACTTCTCCAGACTGGCTGCCATCTTGTGGAACTCTGCCTCGCTCCACAAGACTCTCTTCTAGTTTTAAAAGCTTCAAGTGCTCCATAAAAACTCTACTGTTCAGGGATGCATACAACCTACGCTAACCTTTCTTTATACCAGTTCGTCTCCTCCATTGCTATCCCCTGAACCCCCTTAGCATGTAATTTGGGGCCTGAGTCCTCTAGGGGAGGGGGTCCCATTCTTTTTTTTGTAGGGATTAGTCTCTCGGTTCTCATTTGAGTTGGTGTTCGAAGGTCATGGGTTCTAGGGGCACCATCAGCATAGAGTTTGCAGAGTTTGATAATCCTGAAGGTTCTTGAAACCACCGGTCAAGTAGTTCTCTCCCCTGAGAGGGGTTGTCTAATGTGATCAAAGATCCCTCTTTGTGGATAAGGAGCTTTGTCGGATATCCCCATCGATATTTGACTCCCTTCTTTCTGAGGATGTTGTGATTTCCCTGAATGATCCTCTCTTTTTCATGGTGTATTGGGAAAGGTCTGGGAAGACTTGTATGTGCCGGACTCCTCCTGGTAGAGAAATGGTGTTGAAGGCTGCTTTAAGTCTTTGTTCTTTATAAGTAAAGTAGTGGAAAAGCACGACTGTATCACGTGGCTTATCAGCCGGAACGTTCCTTCCTCTTGGTAGTTTGTGTGCCCTATCTATGAGGGATTCAGATTGGTTTGTGGATGGTTTTAGATGTTTGCAATATTCTAGGATGAAATCTTCTAGCTAACTGGGTGTTACTTCTTCAGTTATACCCCTGAACCTAAAGGTTGTTCCTTCTCGAGCGATCTTCGAGGTCTGCAACCTTTGTCTATGATGTCTACATGGTCCACTATATGTTGTGAGTGGGCAACCAGATTAGCTTGTTCTATAGCTAAGTCCTCCTGCTTGCGCTCCAGAGCTTCAGTGCGTTCAATGATAGTTCCAATATCTTCCCGTAGCTCGGCCACTGACCCTCGGATAGTTTTAGTGAGAGTCTCTTCAAGGTTTTTCATTTTTTCTGTTAAGGTGTCAACAATTTCTGACACAGTTGTTCCATCCATTATAGCAGGAGAAGTTAGAGAAGGGGGTGCACCCCGTGCTAAGGGTTCAGAGTGAGGATTTGTCCAAGGACTAGGTAGATTGCTATCAGTAAATATTGTGGTCTTAAAGTGGTCTGCTAAAGATTTATTTGGGATTGCAGCTGGGTGTTTCTTCTTGTTGCCTTGCGGCATAATTTCACACAGTTCTCCTTTGAATATGTTAGACCCTGAGACTCTGTATTAGCCCCCCGGGTAGAAATGGCCCAAGAGATTTAGGCCATAGCTGCGCCTGCGTTGAAGCCGATGAAAGAGGAATAGAGCATTTCCAAAAAGGGGGGTTGCTGTAAAATAAGTCAGAAAGTTCTCCTGTGATGTCCCTTTATTATGTGTGCTTCTCCTCAGGGGCGATGTCACCACTGGACGCTGATGGTAAAAGGGTAAAGGATATAACCCGCTTTAATGCTTGGAGCAGGAAAGGATGAGGAGAGACACTGTTTGACCAAGTTCAGATCAGGTTAATTGGCATATGCAGGTTTCTGCTGTTTCAGGTAGATATATCTGGGGCACCTTTCAGTTGTGGAGGTGTGCACAGCATCATGAATGTTCCATAATCAATCTTTCATAATCCCTTTCCACCTACAGATATGGGATCCTGTAAGCTTAATAGCTGTGGGAAAGTAGGTCTTCTCCTGTGAACCTGGGTATAAAAAACGAATCAAAGTCTCATAACTGGGTAATTTATTGCACAGTGAAACCCTGTATCTGCATACACTCATATAAACTGCCCCCCAATGAACCTCAGAAAAAAAGTCCACTTGCAGGAATACAGTTTAGCTCTGTTGCTTAGCTTTTTATTTTTGTAGTAAAAGTAGTGGAAAGTATAGGAGAGGCCTTCATATAGTGTTTGCAACTTCCAGTTTGGGGCGATACATTATATACAACTTCAATACACAGGCCAACCCGTTTGATCAATACGAATGATTAGGGTTTACTGCATTATAGCCGTTCGGTAAAATCTCTCATAGCACACTATCCTTCATTTAATGATATCTCCTGAGGTGTAAGTATGGTGGATAGCCACTCCATGCAGATGTGCTGGCCCTCTTCCTTCCTACCTCTCTATATCAGGCAGGTTCTAGACCCAGAGCGGAGCCCCGACCCTCCGGTGTCTACACAGTCCTCGTGCTCAGCCGGCTTACTGGTGTGAGTTAGACTTTGTCTGCTGTAATATGGCCTTCGATCTAGGTGACAGACTGGTATCAATGAGCCTTCTCACAGCCGATTTGGAGGAAACTGTATTTTGTCACCGATATATACCCAAACTTTTGCCACTGTAGGACGTTGATCTTATGTTGTGTTTGGGTGTTTTATTCAGTTATTTATTAACACACAGAGCCAGAGTTTGAGGAGCTCTGTAAAATTGTGACTGCTCCGTTCAGTAGCTAACTCCGACCCCCAAATCTCTGTATTTATAACATAAAAAAATGTGTGTGGGGGAAACTGACATGAGTAGTATTTCATTACCACTAGCCCAATGCTTTCTGTATTTATATTATTAAAGTATACTTGCTTGATATATATATATATATATATATATATATATATATAAATAAATCAGGAGAAAGGAATGCACATCCAGACTGGACCGGGTACTCATCCCATGACTCATAAACAGGCCCAGCTTTGGTTGCTATCGCACTCACATAAAGCTCCCCTATCTACAGAGTCACAGGCAGTGAGTGAGTACTGGACTTTATGTGTGTTGTATTGTGTGTGTATTTACATATATATATATATATATATATATATATATATATATATATATATATATATATATATATATATACATACAGTTGTATGCAAAAGTTTAGGCACCACTGACAATTTTCATGATTTTCATTTATAAATAATTGAGTGTTTGGATCAGCAATTTCATTTGATCTATCAAATAACTGAAGGACACAGTAATATTTCAGTAGTGAAATGAGGTTTATTGGATTAACAGAAAATGTGCAATATGCATCAAAATGAAATTAGACAGGTGCATAAATTTGGGCACCCCAACAGAAATATTGCATTAATATTTAGTAGAGCCTCCTTTAGCAGAAATAACAGCCTCTAGACGCTTCCTATAACCTGTAATGAATGTCTGGATTCTCGATGAAGGTATTTTGGACCATTCCTACTTGCAAAACATCTCCAGTTCAGTTAGGTTTGAAGGTTGCCAAGCATGGACAGCCCGCTTCAAATCACCCCACAGATTTTCAATGATATTCAGGTCTGGGGACTGGGATGGCCATTCCAAAACATTGCATTTGTTCCTCTGCATAAATGCCAGAGTAGATTTTGAGCAGTGTTTTGGGTCGTTGTCTTGATGAAATATCCAGCTCCGGCGTAACTTCAACTTTGTGACTGATTCCTTAACATTACTCTAAAGTATCTGCTGATTTTGAGTGGAATCCATGCGATCCTCAACTTTAACAAGATTCCCAGTACCGGCACTGGCCACACAGCCCCACAGCATGATGGAACATCCATCAAATTTTACTGTGACTAGCAAGTGTTTGTCTTGGAACGCTGTGTTCTTTTGCCTCCATGCATAATGTCCCTTGTTATGACCAAATAACTCAATCTTTGTTTCATCAGTCCACAGCACCTTCTTCCAAAATGAAGCTGGCTTGTCCAAATGTGCGTTTGTATACCTCAAGCAACTCTGCTTGTGGTTTGTGTGCAGAAAAGGCTTCTTCAGCATCACTCTCCCATACGCTGAATTTTTGAACGATGCAGTGTGACACCATCTGCAGCAAGAGGATGTAGGTCTTTGGAGGTGGTCTGTGGGCTGTTTTTGACCGTTCTCACCACTCCGATATTTTACTTCTGGTCTTAACAAGAACTGTGCCTGTGGTCTTTTATTTCCTCACAGTGGACACTGACAGCTTAAATCTCTGCAATAGCTTTTTTTAGCCTTCCCCTAAACCATAATGTTGAACAATCTTTGTTCTCAAGTCATTTGAGAGTTGTTTTGAGGCCCCCATGTTGCCACTCTTCAGAGGAGAGTCAAAGAGAACAACAACTTGCAATTGGCCACCTTAAAAACCTTTTCTCATGATTGGATGCACCTGTCTATGAAGTTCAAGGCTTAATTGGCTCACCAAACCAATTGTGTGCTCCAATTAATCAGTGCTAGGTAGTTACAGGTATTCAAATCAACAAAATGACAAGGGTGCCCGAATTTATGCACCTGTCTAATTTCGTTTTGATGCATATTGCACATTTTCTGTTAATCAAATAAAACTAATTTCACTACTGAAATATTACTGTGTCCTTCAGTTATTTGACAGATCAAAATGAAATTGCTGATCCAAACACCCAATTATTTATAAATGAAAATCATGGAAATTTATATATATATATATATATATATATATATATATATATATATATATATATATATATATATATATATATATTGTATAACCCCACACTCGAAATGAAGCATGGAGATACCCATACACAAAAAAAACAATCCTATACTCTGATGCAAAAAATATTTAAAAACCACGTTGTCGTTGTCTTTTTGTGTATGGATATTATAACACATTTTTCACATTTATTTGCATAATTTGCTATTTTCATGCAACATTTACAGTTACAGATATTTAATACCTTTTTGTATCATATTTATGCTACATATACTGGAAAGGAGCTATTTATCGCAGGCATTCACTTTCTAATTGTGTGCATTAATAAATTTCCATTTATAATTTAAAAACAAAAAAAAACATCCAATTTATTTTTAGCAACTTTCCTTTTGATAAAAAACAAACAAAAAAAACAGGAAATTAAACCCCAATCCTTTTTTTATACTCAATCAGGTTAGAGAGAGAAATAGGCAAAGAATCCAATGCTCAGTACTGCTTATTGCTCAAGAACAATGCATGTAACCTTAATCATAATCAGAAGCATTCAATTCAGTGACCCAATTAAATTAGTACTTGACCCCAAAGAACAAGAGTCAGTGTGAGTGATGATAGAGCATAAATGGAGAGAAAAGCGCTATGCAAAACAGTTCCTACATATTGTATGTAAAATCTGCACACAAGAAGAACACACAGCGCAGCCCTACCTATTGTATGCCTAGATGTGTTGTATTCTATAGCTACCTATATATACTTGACAAAATATTAATTGCCTAATAATTCAGGGGAAGTGATGGGGAGTCACTCATAGGTGTCTTGGGGGCTCCAAACCAAGGTCACAGGGCCTCATTTTAAGGTGGCCTGGTGCCTGGTTTTGTTGATCCCTGGCATAAAAGCATGCAAACTATCCATATATATATATTAAAGTCTGAGGCCTTTTATTGGTTAATCTGCACATGCACACCAGATTTAACTTAGGTTTCAGGGTTTCAGAATGATGATAGCCTGTATCAAACTCTGCTCTTTTATTTTATTATTTTTTTTAAAATAAAAGGAATTTTTTTATGCCAAAAACACCCCCCCCGTAAGATTAGTAAAACATATTCATATTGATTGCTTTCCTGTTTTAATTCCTTTTAACTGTGCAGTCTGAAACACAAATGAATGCTTAGCTGAACAAATGTATTTATTTTATAATAATGAGAGTCCTCGAGCCATGACATGCATCTAAATCATAAAAGTTTATTTCGACTTGAGTGTCCTGTTAATGCAAAACATTTCAAATACTGCATCATAAATGAAACTGTTTGCAGTCTTGACTAACCTGAGTGACCCTGATTTTCTTCATGGTAGCCTCTTGGGAGATAAGATTAGCAATGCTGTCACACCAGCAGACACACATTCTACGCTGACAGCTGGACGTAATATACAGCGAGCCAGCTGAAACGACCAGGATTAACCAACCCTGCGTCTGCAGGTACCTCCCCCAATAAGTCTTGCATTTTGTCCATGAAAGGTACATCATACCCTGTTACAGAGAGGTCCGTGAAGCCTAGTTTCTTTTCACACCCTCTGACTGTATTGTGTTTTGTCAGCTTTTGATTAACTACCCAGGGATCTTGCCCCTTCACCCAAGTAGAATGCCTGTACTCCTGCACATTGTTATGGTTGGTGGGGGGTTGCCTAACTGCCCCCCTCTTCTCCACTGTGGGTCCTATCTGCTGAGCCTGCAGGGGACTCTGATTCTGCACACCTATCAGTGTATCTGGTGAATGGCACTGTGGGGCTGTATAAATACACTTCTCTGTACTCCTCGCCCCTGAATCTGCAGTCTGTGTCAGTATCTGTCCCCTAGTCTGTGCAGTCTGCTTATAGGTCACAGCTAAGGTTACCCACAATCTTTCACACTCACTCTGGGGGTCCTTCAAAGAGTATCCTGTACCCTCCTCCCCCACACACTTGAGATTCTGGGGCGCTGCTGCTTCTGTCATAGAGTGGGCTGCATTCTCCCCCTGCTCTCTCTAACAGTCAGTCTGCCACTTCACATCCTCACACAGAATTTGGAATCCTTCTGACACAGGTGCAGACAAGCACATATCCTCCTTCTGCCATTTATCCCATATATCCTGTCTTTCCACAGGGGACTCAATTGGTTCTGGCACAGACTGGCACACATCATCCAGCAACCCAGTCACCCAGTCATTCTCTCCCCCATATCCTCACTTTCTTCTATGGAATCCACCGATTCAATCACAGACACCCACTACTCATCTGTCTCCTCTCACAGACAGTTTCTTTCTGTACAGGTAAACTCTGTTCAGGCACAGACAGACCAACACAGTCTATCTGCCTTTCTCCCCAGTCAGTCTCACAATGTACAGTTAATTTTAATCCTGCAGATCCTGCTGGTCCAAGCACAGACAGACACACATCACCCATCTGCCTCCTCTAGATCAGTTGTTGCCTCCTCTCACAGTCAGTTTCTCCCTGTACAGGTAAACTCTGTTCAGGCACAGACATCAGCCTTTCTTCACAGGCAGTCTCACACTGTACAGTTAAATTCAGTTCTGCAGATCCTGCTGGTTTAAGCACCAACAGACCCACACCATCTATCTGTGTTTCTCCCCAGTCAGTCTCTCCTCTTACAGTTTCACATGTCAGCACAGACACCCCAGTTCAGGCACAGCACTTTGCACATATGCACTCTGTCCTCCCTCCTGGTCAGAATGTCTGAGCATTTTTACACACATCCCTTTTCACATCAGGGTCTACAGTTAATGTTACTAGGTCATATGTAGCATAGGCAGGCACATACAGAGATAACAATCTACTCAGAACAGTACCCAGTAAAACATCATTAGGAATATTTTCAGATACCCCCACATTTCTTAAACCTCTCCCTGCTTCCCAATCAAGATATACACATGCCATAGGCACTGCAAGTTGCATTCCCCCAATTCCTTTAACTTCTACAGTCCTGCCAGGAATAATGTTCTTAGGGCTCACCAGACCTGGATGCACAAGAGTCACTGCTGCACCTGTATCCCGAAGCCCCAGTGTTACCTTAGCTTTGACAATCACAGGTTGCAAGTTCTCCTGGTTGCTTTCCTCTGGCTGTGTAACAAACAAAACAGATGCTGGTACTTCTGAGGGATTAGCACCTCCAGCTGATTGCACCAAGTTAATCTTCTCTGGGCAAGTGGAGCTGATGCCGCCCACTTTGTTGCAAGCAAAACACATGTGGGTATCCCCCTGCCCAGGTGCAGCGCTTGCCCCTCCTTTCCCAGAGGGAACAGACACGTTAAACTAAAGGCACAGCAGGCTTTCCAGGTGGATGCCCCCTTTACAAAGAATTTTCTCCCATTCCCTGGTGACCTGTTGTAAAAATCTGCCAGTTCACCCGCTTCCAATGCTGTTTTGGGTTTGCGATCCAAAACTCATTCTTGGACTTCTGCTGGGCACAGCTGCACAAATTGCTCCTTCACCATCAGATCTTCCAGCTCTTCTATAGTGGCAATCTTTAGCCCTCTGATCCACTGTTTAAAGGCTGTCATCAGGTTCCCAACAGCTGCAGTATAGCTCTCTGATATACCCTTCTGCATAGAATGGCATTTCCTACTGTACACCTCAGGAGTAAGATTATACCTCCTTTGCCGTGCAGCTTTGATGTCATCATAGTCCTGATTAAACTCTGGAGGTAGTTCAGCAAAAGCTTCCAGTGCAGGACCTTTCAGACCAGGGGTAAGATACTTGGCCCACTGCTCCCTTGGCAGCTGGAACTGTCTGCAAACTTTTTCAAAGATACGCAGGAACACATCGACATCGCCATCTTTCTCCAGAGTGGGAAAATTATCTGCCCACACTCTGGGAACAAAGGGGTTGCTAGGTTCACTAACAACATGTGAGATAGTCCCTCTCTCCAACTGTGCAATCTGTAGCTGATACACTCTTTCAGCCTGTCGTTCAGCAGCCTGTCTTTCAGCTGCCAGAGACTTTCTCTCAGCTTCCCTAGCAGCCTGTCTCTCAGCTGCTTCCACAGCAGCCTGTCTCTCTGCAACAGCAACCTGTCTCTAATAAAATGTAGCAATCAGCGCCATGCGTCAACTTGCATCCGCTGAGCCCATATGTTTATTTTAAAAAGTGATGCGCTTCTCAGGCTAAGAAATGCGTCTCTTTTTAAAATAAAGAAATCGTTTTTATTCATACACTTGCTGCTGTGGTGGCTTTTTTTTGTTACACCTATTATTGGGAATCCTTGGTGTGTCTACAATTGTTTGCTGTGGAGTTCTGTCATCTGTGAGGTCCCAGTTTGCCTTTACTGCATCTGGAGATGCTATCTATCTTGTAACTGCAATCATTTTCCACTTATTTGCCCCATTTTTATTTTATGTTTATATGGTATTGGGCTATGTTTGTTTGCTTTTCATCCTTACACAGGTAATGGGAGTGTCCCCTTAAGAATCTCAAACCTGATATCACGGTTGGATGAAAACAGTTGGCTGGACTACTGCAAAGCTCCAGCCTGCCCCCATTAGCAACACTGGATGCATCACATTTATTAGTACATTTCCTGTTCTTTCACTTATATCATCTGTTTTGGTGGTACTAGGCCATTGTGGCGCCTCTGTTTCCTTTTCACAGATCATCATTTGCCAGGATTTCACTGTCCTTCAACAGAGATTGCCTGTTCTGGATTTTATGGACTCATTGCTCAGTCTGTATATGTATTTGTTATATAGTACATGTTTTAGGATTAAATAAGAAGCGCCCCCTATGGGATTTTGTGTGCTCTAGCGCATTTATCTCACCTTTTATTAGGATTGACAATGTATTGCTGGTCCGAAGAGGATTACACTAAATGTTTAACTCCTTCATGGGAGCTGAACACACAGTTCTGTTTAAGCATAATTACAAAAATATTTCTCATTTATGCACCTACTTTCCTTAAAGACATGGGTTCAATCAAATAATTGAATAACTGCTGAATAACACAGTTGCAACAGAGATTTAACGCCCTACCAGAAACACCCCTAATGCAAAGATTGTCAAAAACTTTTAGTCTGTTGCCTGGGATGTGGCACAATAGTCTCCCTGTATGCTAAACTGTGTCCCTGCAGCCTGCTGAATAAACAGCACTTTTAATCACAGTATGGGAAATAATAGTTTGCATATGTGTATATGAACAAGTCCCATAGCAGTGCATGCAATTCATTAATTGATAGAAGCAGCTGTAGGGTGCAAACATGCCTGCCTAGGCAATATGGTGGTAGGAAAATTAGGCTAAACAGGGCTAACAATGGTGCCAGGTCTATTTTTGAGTTATCACTGCTACCTTGAGCTGTGCAAACTACATACATAAGCAACATAATTAGCTGGACAGGTTATTCAGTCTTTTTCAGGAAAAAAAAAGGATAGATAATACATAAAATGCTAAAAAGGGAATAAACCATGAATTTAGTGATCATACATCACCATTGTTTGTGTGCAAAATAAATATTGCTATTAAACAGACCACATTTATACTGTTAGAGAAAAATATTTTAACTCTGCCATTTTGTCCTATGCTTTATATTAAATTGATGCTTGCAGCTTTAATAACAATAAACTTTCTTGTAAGTTCAGCTATTGTGTTGTGCTTGCAGGGTTCTTCAAACTTTTTTTCCCCAAGACCCAGTGACATAATACCACATACCTTTGTGACCCTATTTTTATGCTTGGTCTGAAAATGTCAGAGGTAGTATACAAGATAGCTGCAATTTTTGGCAAAGTGACTAAAATGTGTGCTTACTTTATTCCTGACTGTAGTCAAATTTGCAAGTGTTGTAAAAGATAATAGCACACACACACACACACTCTCTCTCTCATACAACACACACTCCCATGCCTTACACACACACTTTCATACCAAACACAAATACCACACACACTTATATCATACACACACCACATACAATCTCATACCACACACCTTTATAACATACACATACACTCTCATACCACACACACTACACACACTCTCATACCATACAATGAATTACCATACACACACCACGCACAATCTCATACCACACACCTTTATAACACACACACATACTCTCATACAACATACACACACTTTCAAAACACACACACTCACCACTCACATAAGTCGCGACCCAGTAAACATAGTGTTGCGACCCAGTAATGGGTCCTGACCCCTAGTTTGAAGAACCCTGGCCTAAAGCACAGCACATGGGACAATTATGGCTATAAAAGAGACACTGTTCTTATCTGATTTTGCACACCAGCCTGTGTTACTTTAAAGTGATGACATGATGTCCCTTTGTTGTAATTTTGCTTAATTGTACAATAACCACCTTTCAAATTTGAACCAGTTGTTTCAAGTTGTTTTTTTTTTTCTTCAACACTTTTGTGCCGAAACTCAGGAGTTTGAAAGCGATTCTGGACGGAGCCAGGCCTGGAATCTGAGGACAGAAGACCACCGGCGCCAACAGGTGAGAAACTTTGTGTCTCAAATTGTTCTCCCCCCCTCTGATTCCTAAACCCTCTGTCCTGTCGTAAGTACAAACTCCTAAGAACCTGAAACAACTGTTTTATGTTTTAACATATTTTGTTATGAATGTTGAGTGTAAAAGGTCCTTCATGGCGTGTGAATGCACTGTTCCAAAATGCCCCTCTGTGGAGAAAGCAAGTGGAAGCAGTGGTGTATTAAGTTAGAGGACCCTATCGTCCTCATACATAAATGTTTTCTATTTTCTGAGCTTCTCAAGTAAACTTTTACTAACATTGTCTGCACAGCAAAGGGACAACGAAAGGTTAATTGTGGGTTGGTGCAGAGTTTCTTACTAGTCTGCCTTGGTCTGTCAGTACAAAGTCTCTGGGTACCCCCTGTGCTCGGCCTTTGGACATCGTTGATTAAGTACAACTTCAGTTCAATCTGCTATCGGGTACAGTGCCATTCCTAGAGAACGAGAGCAAACCACCTCTTAGCTTTGTTTCTAGACAACCTAGGGGGCCTGTACTCTCCTATGCTGAAGGGCGCATCCCTAAGCTGTAGCAGACTTGTCTCTCATGATAGATTAAACTGTTGATGTAAGCCCCCTAGCATGGTTTGACTTAGATGATATAAGAGGCCAGGTACTTTTTGGGGTTGTCTCCCTACTGATTATTATTTGGGTTTGTTGGAAGATTTGGTGGGATCAAAAGCAGGGATTTTTAGTCTGGGACTTTCCCTGACAGCCACAGTCACAGTACTGCTATGAGTCGAGAGAGAAGGGTAAGAGTCGCCTCCATCATAGCTGGGCTATGGGAAACTATCTTAGCAAGGGTGACGCTGTGTCATCCTTAAGCAATGGGTGTCCAAAGAATCCTCCTACCCCACAGGAGGATGTGAAAAAAAATATGGCATGTGGGTCAGCCAGCATCTGCCTAAGGGAATGGATTTTGGGATTCCCAAAAGGGGGAACCTTTGAATTATTCCACTGGGAGAATCTCTATAAAAAATGTAAGAAAAATTGATAGAGCCTAATGAGAAGGCAGCTTGGAGTAGATGGACTGTAGAATCCTATCAGAGACAGCAAAGGGCCCAAGGTATTTTTACTATAGAGACCAAGACAGGGAGAACAGACCAGCTGGGAAGGGGAAGTCAGTTAGAATCAGATAGGGAAGAGGCAGAATAGAGCAGCTTGCAGTCTCTCTAGTGGAGAATAACGTGGGCAATGCAGAGGCCCTAATAGACCCAGGGGCTAGACCAAAGACACCTGCTAGCCTAACCACAGTGTCCCCCACTGGAGGATTGCAATCTCCTCTTCCTTTATACCCCCTTTATATGTTGAACCCCAGGTTTAGGCCACTGCCCCATCATTTGTGCCCCATACCACCTCATGGCAAGATCTATATGCTCCAAGGCGGGAGGTAACCTTGAAGACCAAGGTATGGGAAAAATGCTTGCTGCCACATTGGTGTTGGGACTGAATAAAGAAATCTATGATAAATTGGTTTCCGCCCATTCTGATTGGCAAGATAAATCAATCCCAGCACTAATGAGCTTAGCAAGCTCAATACAAAGAAACAGAGGAAGTACAGGAAAAGAAAGCACAAAGAGTAATGCTAGTGAGTGCCCCTAGAAAACTCAAATGGAAACAGTTTAGAGGGACAAATAAGGGGGAACCAAGAAAAGCCAAAATGTTACAGCTGTGACAAACTAGGTCATTTTGCAAGAGACTGTACATCTCCAAAATGGGGAAGACAGGAGAACAATAAGCGGGCTGGGCTTCCAGTGCTATCAATCATATTTGAGAGCAGAGGAGGTGATGCCTTTGTTCGCCTGACCCTCTCTGACATGCCATACCTTTCTGTGGAGTGTTTGGTGGACACTGGAGCAGACCGCAGCATTCTCAAAAGATCAGAAGCTGAAAATGCCAGGCACATCAGCGAGCCATAGATCCTATCACTATGGGTAACAACAGGGTAGATGAAGCAGCAAAGAAGGCAGCTCTCATGATACTCCAACAGTCCTCTGAAACTGTGGAGAATTTGACAATGGATCTTTTGAAAACCCTCCAAAACCAAACAGTTTCCCTAACTCAGAGCAAGTGAAAAAAAAGTGGTTGCAAACTGGAGAATGAGGTTTGGAAACTTGGAGATTGCAGATTATGTGCACCTCCAGTGCTATATCCCATTTTAGCCAGTCTATCTATCTCCCTTCCCATGTTTCCAAAGGGGGAATGATTGCAACTGTTAATAAATTTTGGTTTGCACCAGGTTTCTCACAATTTGCAACTGAATTGTGCAAGAAATGCATGATCTGTGCTAGATACAATCATCTGGCAAAGTAGAGAGAGCAAGACAAAACTTACTTGGGTACAAGCCTTACCTTTAGCCCTCTTTGCAGTAAGACACACCCCAAAGGGAAAGCATGGCTTTTCACCATTTGAAATTTTGTTTGGTAGACCACCACTAACAGGCCTTTTCTTTCAACAAGAATTACATTGGCAGTATGTTTCTCTAACAGATTATGTCGTCCAGCTGCATGAGCAACTGACTAATCTGCATGGAAAAGTTTTCTCTTCATTACCAGATCCAGAAAAAATAACTGGAACTCACCTGGAGACTGGGTGGTGATAAGCAGATACGTGAGGAGACACCTACAGCCCCGATTTGACGGCCCATACCAGGTGTTACTGACCACACCCACCTCAGTCAAAGTGTAAGGGAAACCAAACTGGATAACACACCTCCCATTGTAAAAAGCTGAACCTCCAGGTCTGTGATAATAACCTGTGTCAAAAGGGTGAGGCCACTGGGGACGAAGAGGGTTAATAAACTACCAAAATGCATATATACTGTCCTGCTTTTCTCTTTGTCCTTTTCTTTGTGTTTTATACCTCTATGCACTAGTGAAGGGGGACAAATTCCATCTGACTTTTACACCAACAAATCGCCAAGCAGCTGAATGCCACAGACTGCTGGATATGCTCTCATGCTCTTCCCAATCATAAAAGAATCCCTTTAATATGTGTACCAATATCAATGAATGATTTAAATGTGACAGATTACAGCTATGATGTTCAAATAGATATAAATCACTCTGTTCAGACCAAGGTAAATACTTAGAACTTGCTGGTATAATGTATACACCTACAATGGGTCTATGGCCAATGTATGTCAATCACATAGCCAACATAAAGGGTCGCATAGTCAGATTGCCCAAGGTATTCGTGGGGGAAACAATTTGTAGAAATGCTACTTTAACATTTAACATGGAACCTAACAAAGCACCATGTGATACAGTAAATGCTGATTGTAACAGTGTATGTTTTTGTTCAACGTTAAAAGCTTTGTGTGCCCCCAGGTGTGCCTGTCCTGAACAGTCAGACAATGATGACTGGAGCGGTCAAACTCAGTTATATAACAATATGATATGGTTTCAACTATGGCTGGAAAAACATGGTAAGATGATTTCAAGGGTCTTGAAACAATGACTCTATTACATTTGTGGTAACAAAGCCTACTCATGGCTTCCCATGGGAGCATGGGGTAACTGTACCATAGAAAGAGTTGTACCAGCCATAAGAACATGCTCAAATATTTCAGTGTTAGAAACATCCCTAGGGGAAACAAGGTATAAGCGAGAATTATTCTCATCTGCAGATAAAGCCTGGATGATGTTCCCTGCCTGGACAGGTTGGGGAATTGAGCTAGCAAATAGAATGAATAAATACACTAATATCATGGATGGGATCCATTGGAACCTGGTTTAACAATATGCTTACAAATCTTTTAAAACCCATAGTGGTGGTGATAGGATTAATTTTGATGTGCCTAATTGTCTGGAAATTGATAGTGATTTGTGTTTCTCGATGCAGCAAAAAGATGAAGATACCTATTGTTTGGGGAGATGATACAACAGCCACAGAGATGACCGTCTGATAACTTAGCTCAGCTACATGCCTCCCCTGCAAACCCTCCAGTCATTCTAGGAGACAGGTGGAAGATCTCATCTCTGTGAGGGGGTCCCACAATTGCACCTCATCAGCTTTGGGCCTACTACAGGATTTGGACCTAGGCATGTGACGGGAGGCAGTTCTGGCTGCGGTTGTTATCTGCATAGATAGAGACTGCATATTTTGTGTTTGTGTGTTAACAATAAAGATGTGTGAATGCTTAGAGGAAATGGTCACTTTGTAGGCAGTCTGGAATGGATGCCCGGCATCCCACTGTCTATGCAGCTTATCTGTATATTCAGTGATATACGGTCTGTCTAAGGGGTCATTTCAGGAAGGAAGGCTGTTAGTTAGTCAAATGAGAAACACAAAGTAACTTCGAAAAAGGGAGAGTATTTACATGGGACGAACAGAACCCAAGACGGAGGAGGAATTTTCTTCCACCCAAAGGAGATAAAGATGATGTCTCCACTTCTGAATATGAATCATCAGCAGCAGAAGATGCAGAAGAACTAACCTCCAACAGAAGATTACTAGTCTCTAGTGCCAATGAAAGACTGGCTATATTATCACAAACAGAGTAAAAAAACGAGACAAGTACCAAACCAAAAACAAAAGAAAAAGGAGGGGAGGGAAAACAAGAGCGCAACCTCAGGAACAGGTCGAGATGGGGGTATGGGAACGATCGGAACAAGGAGGATTGGTCGAAGAGACCGAGGTGGTGAAGACCACAGACCTACAAATTATAAATCTATCTAATAAAGTACTATCCCAAGAACATATCGATGTCCTGAAAAAAGGCCTTTCCTTTTCCCCAACAAACAATATAGACTACTTTGAAATCATAAAAGATATACATCTTTTTACTAGAAAAATGGCATTAAACAAAATATTTGCCAAACATGAAGACACTGATTGTGACACACAAGCAATTATGGATTTGATATCCCTGTTGGAAGATAATGAAAATGAAGACACTAATAGCAATGATTGGATAAAGGAACTGGTAAAAAAATCGACTTATATGCCTCAAATCTGTCAGTTCTCTGAAATAGACACCTATCAAAAAGTAGTGATCAGAGATATCCTGAAACTTCGAGAGGGCAAATCAAGTAATATAAGTGAGAGGGAATCACGAGCTTTAAAAGAAATCCAGAAGTGGGAGGATGTGGTAATCAAATCCTCTGACAAGGGAGGAAATATTGTGATCTGGCCTACTGAACTATACCTAATAGAAGCAAAAAAACAACTAGGAGACAAAAACTGTTACAAACCACTCTGGGGAAACCCTACTCAAGAATTCCTAACCAATTACAATATTCTTATTGAAACAGCAAAAAAGGATGAACTGATAGATACAAGAGAATACAAATTTCTAAGTGTTAACAATCCTAAAGTAGCTACACTTTATCTGTTACCAAAAGTGCACAAAAACCAAAAAATACCACCTGGCAGACCAATTGTGTCAGGCATTGGAAGTCTATGCGAACAGGCATCATGATATATTGATCTAAGACTAAGAGATATAGTTCTTTCCCTCCCCTCATACATCAGGGACACTATGGACGTCTTAAACAAAATTGAGGGTATGACCCTAGACTCAAACACCTGGCTGGCAACATGCGATGTCGAGTCCCTATACACATCAATAGAACACAAGTGGGGATGTCATGCCGTGGGTTATTTCCTAGATATGGAACCAAGTGCAAATACACTTAAAAACGAATTTATACTGAAACTTCTAAAATTCGTCCTGAGCCATAATTATTTTGTGTTCAACGACAAATTCTTTCTCCAGGTACGTGGCACCGCCATGGGCACAGCATGTGCCCCTACATATGCAAATATCTATCTTGGATGGTGGGAACGTGAACACGTATTTGGGGAGAGAATGGAACAATATATGGACAACATAATGTTATGGCTCAGGTACATAGATGATATCTTCATTCTATGGAAAGGGGATGAATTGAGATTCAAACAGTTCATACAGGAACTTAACTGCAATGATCTCAATCTGAAACTAACCTATGAAATCAGTAACTCAACAGTAACCTTCCTTGACCTAACAATATCAAAAGGACATGTTTGGACAGGTACAATCCAGCATACATAGAAAGAAAACAGCTACGAATTCTATACTATCTTTCGACAGTGCACATCACCCCTCCACTAAAAAAGCCATCCCATATGGCGAATTTCTGAGAATACGCAGAAATTGCTCAGAGATTGATAATTTTAAAAAAGAATCAAAGGAATTAAAAATCAGACTAAAAAGTAGAGGATATCCCAACAGCATTCTCAAAAAGTCATACCACAAAGCACTTCATATGAACAGAAATGATCTGCTCTTCCCAAAACAAAAACAGACTAAGGATACTAGAATCCGTTTTGTGGGCACATATAACATAGCACACAAAGAAATAACTAACATTCTGAACAAACATGTTCATATACTACATACTGATGGAGACCTAGCCAAAAATGTGGGAAACAAAGTTGCAATTAGCTGGAAAAGGGCTCCAACAATCAGAGATAAAGTCATGAAGAGTCACTTTTCAAAAAGACCTAGTGTCAGAAAAGATGGTCTAAATGGCACATATCCATGTGGTACCTGCAAATTCTGTATCTATATGAAGAATATCAAAGAAATATCTATTTTCCCAGAAGGGGTGAAAAGAATTAATGGTCTATTCAACTGCAAGACGTGCAACATAATATACTGCTTGGAATGCAGTTGCAACAAAAAATATGTGGGAATGTCCACTAGGGAACTCAGGAGAAGACTAGGTGAACACCTGGGAAATATAAAAAACGCCAAAAAAGATCTGGAGAAAGGAAAAAAACTGACATCAGTTGCAAAACACTTTCTAGACTGCCATAATAGTAAACCAGATTTGAAATGTTGGGTCCTACAAAAACTCAACCTGGGTATTAGAGGAGGTAATATGGAAAATACCCTCTTAAAGGCAGAATCAAAATGGATTTTCTGGTTACAGAGTATAGCACCCAACGGACTAAACGAAATGATACAATATAGTGCCTTTCTGAACTGACAAGAGACAAATCCTATTGATTACATTTCTTTCACTCTCTCAACATATAAGATGATAACTGACCAATGGAATAATTTACTGATAACCAGTATTCATTGGGTGTCCCACCAAGATTTAAAATACTATGAACTAGAGGTGTTCTCATTAGACAAGAACTTAAAAAGTCATGTATTCCAGTCCTATGTAACATATATAAGTATATAGAAAATTTAATGGAAGTCCACCACTATATATGTGAAATAAAAAACTTAATCCGAAATAATTCACACTTCAGTCAGAAGTATCTAAGGGATATCAATAGCATTAGCACTATAAGTAATCACCCTATGTTTTTCCAATTATCTGTTTATATAATTCTCAAATAATAAATCAAGTGGTTTAATAATACTAGACCTAAACCCATGAAAATTCCTTTCAAAAGTGCTAAACAATGATTGTGATAACATAATAAACCTCAGATAAGGGGAAACAAAGTACAAACATTCATACAGAGGAATTACTAGTTACGTAATACAGAGAGAACGAAGCCTTATGCAGTATATGTGTGATAAACATAACCATGTCAAATACTGAATATACAAGATATAAATGATCGACATAATAGTAGAAACAGCACACAATGAATCCATTGGCCTAAGTGAGCAGATACACCTTGTTCGCAAATATTAAATAACCAGCTGAAAATTCTTATCAGAACTAAAATGTAAACCGCAACTAGAATAAGCAAAACCGCATAATACCATCTGCGGAAATAAGCACACAATGATCATTTATTTGGCTATAGTGCGAAACATAGCACAAATATTAACACAGAATCATATATGGAATCCTTTGTGATTTAATTTAGATACAGCTTTGCACAATATATAAGATCAAAAATAACCGAATATGATCGCCAATAAATACAAGATAGAAAGGAACGACACGAAAATGTAAACACTACACAGGAAATCTATTGGCTACTGAGCAGACACACCTCCGTACCCAATAGGTCACAGCTGATTATGACGCCCTCTAGTCATCCTTACACTGAAAAGTGTAAGATGACTGCTGATAGGCTGACAGAACTTGGAAAAATGGAATCGGCCATGTGATTGGCTGATGATCCTTTATAAGCCGTGTGTGGCGGTCGGACCGGACGCCTCTGAAAAAGCAGTTGCGAAACGCGCGTCAGGCGTTTGCACTGCTCCTCTCTTACAAGTCCGGTTGTTTATAGCTTTAATTGTTGGCCTCTTTTAGGCACCTTATCCTTCACCTTAAAAAACTTAAAAAACTTAGAAACTTAAACTATTGTTAAACCTAAATAATTTTAGCCTAGAAAATTACTTACTTAGGCTGTTTTCAGCCCTACTTTGTTGGAGCGATATGCTCAGACTTAGGCTATTATTATAGTTAAAACTCTTGTGGTACCACTTAATCTGGAAACTATTCCATTACAATATTATCAGTGTATGTCTGAAAAAGCGAATGTTGGCATAATATTACTTGAATGATTTAGACTACGGATAGTCTTATGATAGTGGAAATCAACAGGCAGGATTACCGTTGCTTATATTCCTTTATAAATTCAGACCTAATGCAGACCTAACATTACTAGAGTCACATATTCCCTCAGTCCTACACTTATTTCTTTAATTTGAGGGAACACCCTACAACATAATTAATGGTATATTTGGGCTATTGGGAAACTCTAAGTGGAACAGTATAAAGATAAATATATCCTTCTTTACTTCAAACATCCTGAACATATATCTATATTGTATTGTGTGGCATATATCCACATACAAATGAACCAACAGATATAACACTCTATTAATCATATAGAAAATCAACTAACAAGAATGAAGTAATATATTTATTAATACCACTGATGATAATGGTACTCTAAATATAAGTTTAATCATATAGGTGAGGACATTGATAATTATTGTCCAAGCTATACACCGGACTTTGTGATACAGACTGATCACTGTATCACACCT
Source organism: Bombina bombina (assembly GCF_027579735.1). Taxonomy (NCBI): domain Eukaryota; kingdom Metazoa; phylum Chordata; class Amphibia; order Anura; family Bombinatoridae; genus Bombina; species Bombina bombina. The sequence goes on along the minus strand of NC_069499.1, from coordinate 262,055,036 downwards.
GAGAGGAGCTCCTGTGTACCGAGTATCACTCGGACACATCTTTTATTTGAAGTAAAAGTTACGTTTTAAACCAATACACGACACACCACACTACTCACAGCATTGGTTTTGACCCCCAACAAAGTGTGCCCAATATGCTTCACTTTCTCTGTCCTTCTTCCTAATAACATTTTGCATTATTTGGCATAAGGCACTACCTATTGTTAACACCTAGGTTTGTATCAATAGGTTATTTAGGGTCAATCCCATTTCCCCCCCCTCTCTCCCTAGAGGCCATAGGGAATCCACAAATAAGATGATACAACAGCCACAGAGATGACCGTCTGATAACTTAGCTCAGCTACATGCCTCCCCTGCAAACCCTCCAGTCATTCTAGGAGACAGGTGGAAGATCTCATCTCTGTGAGGGGGTCCCACAATTGCACCTCATCAGCTTTGGGCCTACTACAGGATTTGGACCTAGGCATGTGACGGGAGGCAGTTCTGGCTGCGGTTGTTATCTGCATAGATAGAGACTGCATATTTTGTGTTTGTGTGTTAACAATAAAGATGTGTGAATGCTTAGAGGAAATGGTCACTTTGTAGGCAGTCTGGAATGGATGCCCGGCATCCCACTGTCTATGCAGCTTATCTGTATATTCAGTGATATACGGTCTGTCTAAGGGGTCATTTCAGGAAGGAAGGCTGTTAGTTAGTCAAATGAGAAACACAAAGTAATAAAGGCGTGATAATAGACGCAAGGTAATAGATAAATATAAAAATATTTAACTCGTCAGTTCAACTATTATGTTGTGCTTGCAAAAATATAAACTTCTAGTGTTAAGTAAACCACCGAAGTTTGTATGGACGAGATAAGAAGACCACGAGTTGCCTAAGTGTGAATATTCTGGCAGCACATGGGACAATTAAGGCTATAAAAGAGACACTGTTCTTATCTGATTTTGCGTGCCAGCCTGTGTTACTTTAAAGTGATGATATGCTGTCACTTTGTTGTAATCTAGCTTAATTGTACAATAATAACCTTTTGAATTTGAACCAGTTGTTTCAAGTTGTTGTTTTTTTTTCTTCAACAATACTATGTAATTGCCACTAGTATATGTGATCATGATATAATCTATCATCATATAGTACTAAGTATGTTTTCAAAGTGTCAGCATGCCCTGATTTCTGGAAGTTTTAACACCCTTGGCATCCAGGATTAGACCAAACCTGTTTAAATGTTACACATGAAGTTAATAATATTTTTTGTGCCTAACCAGCATGACTGGTTCTGCCCCAGCACACAAAAGGTTTATATTAAAGAAAAGAAAATAGCATTTCCATAAAATTGCACAACTGCATTTTGAGTGGGCAATTGCTAAACTATTAAAATAATGAGAAATGCCAATTACCTTCCTTATCACAACATTCAATGTACAGTTTATTTACGGTCTTTAAAAATTACATATTGTATATTTTGACTGAGCATCAACGAGTAATTTTAAACAGTTAGTAAATGTGATGCTTTTAAAGTGACTATTGTATGTATTCAGAGGCCAAGATCTAGTTCTAAGATTAAAAAAAAGTATTCAGTTTTCTAGAAAGCTAATCACTTCCACTCCAAGTAGCTTAACAATTAAACATTTGCATGCATGATTACACGTGAGCACACTGAGCAAGCATGGTTACATGCAGATGGCACAAGGTGTGGGGGAGGCAGAGAATGAAGAGTAAACTGTAAGTTAAGGTTGGAACCAAACGAAAAATAGCAGGACATCATCCCGAATGAACTTCTTTCAAAGGTAATCTTGCCAGGTCCATTTCTAACCACAGCACCCACTTGTAAATACATCACATGTGATGGACCGCCTGGTACCCCGAATGAGTACCTGCGTCAGAACACTTCCCTTGTCCTGGACATCCCTTTATCCAGAGCAATAGCTCCTGGTATCTCCCTTTGACCACAGTCTAAAGTTATAGAGGTGAACAGAACTGAGGCAACACACAAAATGAACACTTTATTTAAAAGCAGCACACATATTTATACACCCTGACATTCCAGAGTCACAGAACTTTAGGTTACAGAGGGAATGGGTTAAACAGTAAATCAAACATATGAACAATACACCAAACCTCTAACAATTGTCTATTCACAGGTAAAACAGATTAACATACTGTATCAAGTTAATTAACTGGGGAAGAAAGTTTACTCAGACAATCTGATTTTGGGCAGTCTAGTTAAAGTGAAAGTAAATTTAGAGCATCCCCAATAATGCCATCCATTAATGTTCATTAGATTTGTCTAGTCGCTATCTTTTTGTAAAAAAAAAATTTATTTAGTATTTTTTTATATCGTCAATTTTATACTTTTGTTAGTAGTTCCTCCGCCCACCCGATCATTTCCTGATTTATCTCCTCTACACGTAAGACCGGTACATTTGTGCGCGTTCTCGTGCGGCATAGTCCATTGTGCATGCACAGAAAACTATCGCTGCTGTGATACTTATTGAAAGAATGAATCAGTAGATTCATTATTGTGTATCGTAGTAGCGCACGTTAGATCTTTTCCGCTACCGACAGTCATTGCTATGTGTTAATGAAACAAGTGGTGCAACAAAGGTGAAAAAAATAAATTAAAGTATTTTCATTTATTATTAAATGTCCTGTAATCTGAAAACTAATAGTATTTAATATTTCTTCATAAATTGGCTGTTAAAACAAACGGAATGATGCAATATTGGTTCTTGAGATTGGGCACATACTGGAGTATAACACAATAATACTAATAATGTAACAGTGTGTTCTAGCACCATGCAGCTCTACAATCAGCTGCAACAACAAACAATATTCTCATTTATGGATTACATAGGATCTCTGTTATCAAAGCTTCGTTGTAGTTGCATTAGCTATTGTTTTACTATTTAAAAACCTTCAACTTTAATAAATAAGCTGACAATAGTGAGACTAGCATCTTAAATTATATTATAAAAAGCCTAGCTGAACATTAGAGGGGAGTTGCATGTCTATACTGAAATTGGCCCGTATGAGTTCATAGGGATTGTTGCTGTCACTGATACGCTAACAAGTCTTGCCCCGTACTAGAAAGCGCAACAAGTCACAGGAGGTAATAGGACTAGTTCTATTAACTCAGTGATAGTGGTGGCATTTTAAGACCCGCATTACCCGATATACTTTGTGAAAAACCTTGGGCCGAACGATACTTATAAGTAGATACATATAAGTAGAGTTATGGCGATAGAACCGAGCGTTGTAAAAGGTATTTTTTTTAGATTTAATAATAATGATGTTAGAAAAATGATGAATGAAACTCACACTCATTTTATGTTTATTTTTGAAATCTGAATAGCGGAGCGTGATAGTTAACTTTTCCTTTAACATAATCACACAGGAACACAATCAGGTTACCCAGACAGACTCCCGAGACCCAATCAGATCTGAAACGTAAATAAAATACATCTTATTAAAAAATATAAAAACAGCTCTTATTAACTATTAAGTCCTTTATGCCCACTTGGTTTACAGAGTCACAATTGCTCCCACAAGGGGCACTCATACCCTGTACCAATCCTGTATTTATGGATACAGGGTGACGTAGACATAAGACAGAGTTATGAAAGTACATGGGGTGTCCAGCATATAAAATTCCACATTTCCATGCAGTCTCTGGGTATCCTTAACAGGGATGCGCAATTCCTATCGCCCGACGCCCAGAACATGCAGTTTTGGGTGCAGGGCATGTGGGGTTTTTTTCTTCATATTTAGCCCTGCTGCGGGCAAGCAGACCGTTAATGCTTTTTTTATTATTATTAAGCAGACCGTTATTATACCTTTTCTCTTGTTAGATGTATCCAGTCCACGGATCATCCATTACTTGTTGGATATTCTCCTTCCCAACAGGAAGTTGCAAGAGGATCACCCACAGCAGAGCTGCTATATAGCTCCTCCCCTAACTGCCATACCCAGTCATTCTCTTGCAAGCTCTCAACATAGCTGGAGGTAGTAAGAGGAAAGTGGTAGAATATGGTTAGTTTTTTCTTCAATCAAAAGTTTATTGTTTTTAAATGGTACCGTGTGTACTATTTTATCTCAGGCAGCATTTAGAAGAATAATCTGCCTGCGTTTTTCTATGATCTTAGCAGAAGTAACTAAGATCCACTGCTATTCTCACATATATCTGAGGAGTGAGGTAACTTCAGAGGGAGAATGGCGTGCAGGGTATCCTGCAATAAGGTATGTGCAGTTAAGTTTTTCTAGGGATGGAATTTGCTAGAAAATGCTGCTGATACCGGATTAATGTAAGTTAAGCCTAAATACAGTGATTTAATAGCGACTAGTATCAGGCTTGCTATCAGAGGTATATACTCTGATTAATGTGCAATCTCTGTGAGGGGGTCCCACAATTGGATCTCATCAGCTTTGGGCCTACTACAGGATTTGGACCTAGGCATGTGACGGGAGGCAGTTCTGGCTGCGGTTGTTATCTGCATAGATAGAGACTGCATATTTTGTGTTTGTGTGTTAACAATAAAGATGTGTGAATGCTTAGAGGAAATGGTCACTTTGTAGGCAGTCTGGAATGGATGCCCGGCATCCCACTGTCTATGCAGCTTATCTGTATATTCAGTGATATACAGTCTATCTAAGGGGTCATTTCAGGAAGGAAGGCTGTTAGTTGGTCAAATGAGAAACACAAAGTAATAAAGGCGTGATAATAGACGCAAGGTAATAGATAAATATAAAAATATTTAACTCGTCAGTTCAACTATTATGTTGTGCTTGCAAAAATATAAACTTCTAGTGTTAAGTAAACCACCCAAGTTTGTATGGACGAGATAAGAAGACCACGAGTTGCCTAAGTGTGAATATTCTGGCAGCACATGGGACAATTAAGGCTATAAAAGAGACACTGTTCTTATCTGTTTTTGCGTGCCAGCCTGTGTTACTTTAAAGTGATGATATGCTGTCACTTTGTTGTAATCTAGCTTAATTGTACAATAATAACCTTTTGAATTTGAACCAGTTGTTTCAAGTTGTTGTTTTTTTTTCTTCAACAATACTATGTAATTGCCACTAGTATATGTGATCATGATATAATCTATCATCATATAGTACTAAGTATGTTTTCAAAGTGTCAGCATGCCCTGATTTCTGGAAGTTTTAACACCCTTGGCATCCAGGATTAGACCAAACCTGTTTAAATGTTACACATGAAGTTAATAATATTTTTTGTGCCTAACCAGCATGACTGGTTCTGCCCCAGCACACAAAAGGTTTATATTAAAGAAAAGAAAATAACATTTCCATAAAATTGCACAACTGCATTTTGAGTGGGCAATTGCTAAACTATTAAAATAATGAGAAATGCCAATTACCTTCACTATCACAACATTCAATGTAAAGTTTATTTACGGTCTTTAAAAATTACATATTGTATCTTTTGACTGAGCATCAACGAGTAATTTTAAACAGTTAGTAAATGTGATGCTTTTAAAGTGAATATTGTATGTATTCAGAGGCCAAGATCTAGTTCTAAGATTAAAAAAAAGTATTGTTCAGTTTTCTAGAAAGCTAATCACTTCCACTCCAAGTAGCTTAACAATTAAACATTTGCATGCATGATTACACGTGAGCACACTGAGCAAGCATGGTTACATGCAGATGGCACAAGGTGTGGGGGAGGCAGAGAATGAGTAAACTGTAAGTTAAGGTTGGAACCAAACGAAAAATAGCAGGACATCATCCCGAATGAACTTCTTTCAAAGGTAATCTTGCCAGGTCCATTTCTAACCACAGCACCCACTTGTAAATACATCACATGTGATGGACCGCCTGGTACCCCGAATGAGTACCTGCGTCAGAACACTTCCCTTGTCCTGGACATCCCTTTATCCAGAGCAATAGCTCCTGGTATCTCCCTTTGACCACAGTCTAAAGTTATAGAGGTGAACAGAACTGAGGCAACACACAAAATGAACACTTTATTTAAAAGCAGCACACATATTTATACACCCTGACATTCCAGAGTCACAGAGCTTTAGGTTACAGAGGGAATTGGTTAAACAGTAAATCAAACATATGAACAATACACCAAACCTCTAACAATTGTCTATTCACAGGTAAAACAGATTAACATACTGTATCAAGTTAATTAACTGGGGAAGAAAGTTTACTCAGACAATCTGATTTTGGGCAGTCTAGTTAAAGTGAAAGTAAATTTAGAGCATCCCCAATAAAAAATTGACGAATATAGTTAGTTTTTTCTTCAATCAAAAGTTTATTGTTTTTAAATGGTACCGTGTGTACTATTTTATCTCAGGCAGCATTTAGAAGAATAATCTGCCTGCGTTTTTCTATGATCTTAGCAGAAGTAACTAAGATCCACTGCTATTCTCACATATATCTGAGGAGTGAGGTAACTTCAGAGGGAGAATGGCGTGCAGGGTATCCTGCAATAAGGTATGTGCAGTTAAGTTTTTCTAGGGATGGAATTTGCTAGAAAATGCTGCTGATACCGGATTAATGTAAGTTAAGCCTAAATACAGTGATTTAATAGCGACTAGTATCAGGCTTGCTATCAGAGGTATATACTCTGATTAATGTGCAATATAAAACGTTTGCTGGCATGTTTAATCGTTTTTATATATGCTTTGGTGATAAAACTTATTGGGGCCTAGTTTTTTTCCACATGGCTGGCTTTATTTTTGCCTAGAAACAGTTTCCTGAGGCTTTCCACTGTTATAGTATAAAAGTTACAGTTGGTGCAGTTAAAATTACAAACTGTGACATTCAGCTTCCCTCAGCAGTCCCCTGCATGCTATAGGACATCTCTGAAGGGCTCAAAAGGCTTCAAAAGTAGGAGCTGTGGCAGTTGTTATGACTGTTTAAAAAACATATTTTGCATTTTGTTAATCTGTTTTCTCCTGTTAAGTGTGGTCAGTCCACGGGTCATCATTACTTCTGGGATATTATCTCCTCCCCTACAGGAAGTGCAAGAGGATTCACCCAGCAGAGCTGCTATATAGCTCCTCCCCCCTACGTCACCTCCAGTCATTCTCTTGCACCCAACGAATAGATAGGATGTGTGAGAGGACTGTGGTGATTTAATTAGTTTATTACCTTCAATCAAAAGTTTGTTATTTTATAATAGCACCGGAGTGTGTTATTCATTCTCTGGTAGAATTTGAAGAAGAATCTACCCAAGTTTTTTCTATGATTTTAGCCGGAGTAGTTAAGATCATATTGCTGTTTCTCAGCCATCTGAGGAGAGGTAAACTTCAGATCAGGGGACAGCGGGCAGATTAATCTGCAAAGAGGTATGTAGCAGTTTGTTATTTTCTGACATGGAATTGATGAGAAAATCCTGCCATACCGTTATAATGTAAACTCAGCCTTAAATGCAGTAGATGTAGCTGGTATCAGGCTGTCATGTATGTATATTTTACACTTCAGTATTCTGGGGAATGGTACTTCACTGGATTTATACTGTATGCATAGACTTAACCTAATTTGCAGGGACTTGCAATAGGTTTTAAATAACAATTAATTTATTGAGGTTAAACGTTTTTTTGCTGGCATGTAAAAACGTTTATTTCTCTGAGGTACTGGGTGAAAAAATGTTTTGGGCACTATTTTTTCCACTTGGCAATAGTTTTGTTTAAATTAAAGCAGTTCACTGATCTCTCTCACTGTTATGTGTGAGGGGGAGGGGCCATTTTTGGCGCTTTTACTACGCATCAAAAAACTCAGTCAGAGGTTCATTTTCTTCCTGCATGATCCGGTTCATCTCTACAGAACTCAGGGATCTCCAAAGCCTTGTTTGAGGGAGGTAATCATCACAGCAGAGCTGTGAAGAGTGTAGTTGACTGTGATAAAAAACGTTTATTTGTGTATTTTTTCTGCTGCCAGGGTTAGTTATCCTTTGCTAATGGGAACAATCCTTTGCTAAAATTGTATATTTCTTACAAAGATTTGATGCTATAACTTAATTATTTTCAACTGTCATAATTTTTTCTGTGCTTCTTATAGGCACAGTTCGTTTTCATATTATTGTAAATTACTTGAAAAAGCATTTCCAAGTTGCTAGTTAATTGCTAGTGTGTTAAACATGTCTGATTCAGAGGAAGATACATGTGCTATATGTGCTAATGCCAAAGTGGAGCCCAATAGAAATTTATGTACTAACTGTATTGATGCTACTTTAAATAAAAGTCAATCTGTACAAATTGAACATATTTCACCAGACAACGAGGGGAGAGTTATGCCGACTAACTCGCTCACGTGTCGGTACCTGCATCTCCCGCTCGGGAGGTGCGTGATATTGTAGCGCCGAGTACATCTGGGCGGCCATTTCAAATCACATTACAGGATATGGCTACTGTTATGACTGAAGTTTTGGCTAAATTACCAGAACTTAGAGGCAAGCGTGATCACTCTGGGGTGAGAACAGAGTGCGCTGATAATATTAGGGCCATGTCAGACACTGCGTCACAGGCGGCAGAACATGAGGACGGAGAACTTCATTCTGTGGGTGACGGTTCTGATCCAAACAGACTGGATTCAGATATTTCAAATTTTAAATTTAAGCTGGAAAACCTCCGTGTATTACTAGGGGAGGTGTTAGCGGCTCTGAATGATTGTAACACAGTTGCAATACCAGAGAAAATGTGTAGGTTGGATAAATATTTTGCGGTACCGGCGAGTACTGATGTTTTTCCTATACCTAAGAGACTTACTGAAATTGTTACTAAGGAGTGGGATAGGCCCGGTGTGCCGTTCTCACCTCCTCCGATATTTAGAAAAATGTTTCCAATAGACGCCACCACACGGGACTTATGGCAAACGGTCCCTAAGGTGGAGGGAGCAGTTTCTACTTTAGCTAAGCGTACCACTATCCCGGTGGAGGATAGCTGTGCCTTTTCAGATCCAATGGATAAAAAATTAGAGGGTTACCTTAAGAAAATGTTTGTTCAACAAGGTTTTATATTGCAACCTCTTGCATGTATTGCGCCTGTCACGGCTGCAGCAGCATTTTGGTTTGAGTCTCTGGAAGAGACACTTGAATCATCTACACTAGATGAGATTACACTCAAACTTAGAACCCTTAAGTTAGCTAACTCATTTATTTCAGATGCCGTAGTACATTTAACTAAACTTACGGCTAAGAATTCCGGATTTGCCATTCAGGCACGCAGAGCGCTGTGGCTAAAATCCTGGTCAGCTGATGTTACTTCTAAATCTAAATTGCTTAATATACCTTTCAAAGGGCAGACCTTATTCGGGCCCGGTTTGAAGGAGATTATCGCTGACATTACAGGAGGTAAAGGCCATGCCCTGCCTCAGGACAAAGCCAAACCTAGGGCTAGACAGTCTAATTTTCGTTCCTTTCGTAATTTTAAAGCAGGAACAGCATCAACTTCCTCTGCACCAAAACAGGAAGGAGCTGTTGCTCGCTACAGACAAGGCTGGAAACCAAACCAGTCCTGGAACAAGGGCAAGCAGGCCAGGAAACCTGCTGCTGCTCCTAAGACAGCATGAATCGAGGGCCCCCGATCCGGGACCGGATCTAGTAGGGGGCAGACTTTCTCTCTTCGCCCAGGCTTGGGCAAGAGATGTTCAGGATCCCTGGGCGTTAGAGATCATATCTCAGGGATACCTTCTGGACTTCAAATCCTCTCCCCCAAGAGGGAGATTTCATCTGTCAAGGTTGTCAACAAACCAAATAAAGAAAGAAGCGTTCCTACGCTGCGTACAAGATCTTTTTATTAATGGGAGTGATCCATCCAGTTCCGCGGTCGGAACAAGGACAAGGGTTTTACTCAAATCTGTTTGTAGTTCCCAAAAAAGAGGGAACTTTCAGGCCAATCTTGGATTTAAAGATCCTAAACAAATTCCTAAGAGTTCCATCGTTCAAGATGGAAACGATTCGAACAATTTTGCCCATGATCCAAGAGGGTCAGTACATGACCACAGTGGATTTAAAGGATGCTTACCTTCACATACCGATTCACAGAAATCATTACCGGTATCTAAGGTTTGCCTTTCTAGACAGGCATTACCAGTTTGTAGCTCTTCCATTCGGATTGGCTACAGCTCCAAGAATCTTCACAAAGGTTCTGGGTACTCTTCTGGCGGTACTAAGACCGCGAGGAATTTCGGTAGCTCCGTACCTAGACGACATTCTGATACAAGCTTCAAGCTTTCAAACTGCCAAGTCTCATACAGAGTTAGTACTGGCATTTCTAAGGTCGCATGGATGGAAGGTGAACGAAAAGAAGAGTTCTCTCTTTCCACTCACAAGAGTTCCCTTCTTGGGGACTCTGATAGATTCTGTAGAAATGAAGATTTACCTGACAGAAGACAGGTTAACAAAGCTTCAAAATGCATGCCGGGTCCTTCATTCCATTCAACACCCGTCAGTAGCTCAATGCATGGAGGTGATCGGCTTAATGGTAGCGGCAATGGACATAGTACCTTTTGCACGTCTACATCTCAGACCGCTGCAATTGTGCATGCTAAGTCAGTGGAATGGGGATTACTCAGATTTGTCCCCCACTCTGAATCTGAATCAAGAGACCAGAAATTCTCTTCTATGGTGGCTTTATCGGCCACACCTGTCCAGGGGAATGCCATTCAGCAGGCCAGACTGGACAATTGTAACAACAGACGCCAGCCTTCTAGGTTGGGGTGCTGTCTGGAATTCTCTGAAGGCTCAGGGACTATGGAATCAGGAGGAGAGTCTCCTTCCAATAAACATTCTGGAATTGAGAGCAGTTCTCAATGCCCTTCTGGCTTGGCCCCAGTTAACAACTCGGGAGTTCATCAGGTTTCAGTCGGACAACATCACGACTGTAGCTTACATCAACCATCAGGGAGGGACAAGAAGCTCCCTAGCAATGATGGAAGTATCAAAGATAATTCGCTGGGCAGAGTCTCACTCTTGCCACCTGTCTGCAATCCACATCCCGGGATTGGAGAACTGGGAGGCGGATTTCTTAAGTCGTCAGACTTTTCATCCGGGGGAGTGGGAACTTCATCCGGAGGTCTTTGCCCAGATACTTCGACGTTGGGGCAAACCAGAGATAGATCTCATGGCGTCTCGTCAGAACGCCAAGCTTCCTCGCTACGGGTCCAGATCCAGGGATCCGGGAGCGGTTCTGATAGATGCTTTGACAGCACCTTGGACCTTCGGGATGGCTTATGTGTTTCCACCCTTCCCGATGCTTCCTCGATTGATTGCCAGAATCAAACAGGAGAGAGCATCAGTGATTCTAATAGCACCTGCATGGCCACGCAGGACTTGGTATGCAGATCTAGTGGACATGTCATCCTGTCCGCCTTGGTCTCTACCTCTGAAACAGGACCTTCTGATCCAGGGTCCATTCAAACATCAAAATCTAACTTCTCTGAAGCTGACTGCTTGGAAATTGAACGCTTGATTTTATCAAAACGTGGTTTTTCTGAGCCAGTTATTGATACCTTAATACAGTCTAGGAAGCCTGTTACCAGAAGGATTTACCATAAAATATGGCGTAAATACTTATATTGGTGCGAATCCAAGAGTTACTCATGGAGTAAGGTTAGGATTCCAAGGATATTGTCTTTTCTACAAGAAGGTTTAGAAAAGGGGTTATCTGCTAGTTCTTTAAAGGGACAGATTTCAGCTCTGTCCATTCTTTTACACAAACGTCTGTCAGAAGTTCCGGACGTTCAAGCTTTTTGTCAGGCTTTAGCTAGGATCAAGCCTGTGTTTAAAACTGTTGCTCCGCCATGGAGTTTGAACTTAGTTCTTAATGTTTTACAGGGTGTTCCGTTTGAACCCCTTCATTCCATTGATATCAAGTTGTTATCTTGGAAAGTTCTGTTTTTAATGGCTATTTCCTCGGCTCGAAGAGTTTCTGAGTTATCTGCCTTACATTGTGATTCTCCTTATCTGATTTTTCATTCAGACAAGGTAGTTCTGCGTACTAAACCTGGGTTCCTACCTAAGGTGGTCACTAACAGGAATATCAATCAAGAGATTGTTGTTCCATCTTTGTGTCCTAATCCTTCCTCGAAGAAGGAACGTCTGCTACACAATCTAGATGTAGTCCGTGCCCTGAAATTTTATCTACAGGCAACTAAGGATTTTCGTCAAACGTCTTCCCTGTTTGTCGTTTATTCTGGTCAGAGGAGAGGTCAAAAAGCTTCGGCTACCTCTCTCTCTTTTTGGCTTCGTAGCATAATACGATTAGCCTATGAGACTGCTGGACAGCAGCCTCCTGAAAGAATTACAGCTCATTCTACTAGAACTGTGGCTTCCACTTGGGCCTTTAAGAATGAGGCTTCTGTTGAACAGATTTGCAAGGCTGCAACTTGGTCTTCTCTTCATACTTTTTCCAAATTTTACAAATTTGACACTTTTGCTTCTTCGGAGGCTGTTTTTGGGAGAAAGGTTCTTCAGGCAGTGGTTCCCTCCGTATAAAGAGCCTGCCTGTCCCTCCCGTCATCCGTGTACTTTTGCTTTGGTATTGGTATCCCAGAAGTAATGATGACCCGTGGACTGACCACACTTAACAGGAGAAAACAAAATTTATGCTTACCTGATAAATTCATTTCTCCTGTAGTGTGGTCAGTCCACGGCCCGCCCTGTTTTTTATGGCAGGCTAAAAAAAATTTTTTGGATTATACTCCAGTCACCACTACACCCTTCGGCTTCTCCTTTCTCGTTGGTCCTTTGGTCGAATGACTGGAGGTGACGTAGGGGGGAGGAGCTATATAGCAGCTCTGCTGGGTGAATCCTCTTGCACTTCCTGTAGGGGAGGAGATAATATCCCAGAAGTAATGATGACCCGTGGACTGACCACACTACAGGAGAAATGAATTTATCAGGTAAGCATAAATTTTGTTTTTTGTATTAAGGGGTTAATCATCCATTTGCAAGTGGGTGCAATGCTCTGCTAACTTGTTACATACACTGTAAAAATTTCGTTAGTTTAACTGCCTTTTTTCACTGTTATTTCAAATTTTGGCAAAATTTTTTTCTCTTAAAGGCACAGTAACGTTTTTTTTTTATATTGCTTGTTAACTTGATTTAAAGTGTTTTCCAAGCTTGCTAGTCTCATTGCTAGTCTGTATAAACATGTTTGACATAGAGGAAACTCCTTGTTCATTATGTTTAAAAGCCATGGTGGAACCCCATAGGAGAATGTGTACTAAATTTATTGATTTCACTTTAAACAATAAAGATCAGCTGTTATCTTTAAAAGAATTATCACCAGAGGATTCTGATGAGGGGGAAGTTATGCCGACTAACTCTCCCCACGTGTCGGACCCTTTGACTCCCGCTCAAGGGACTCACGCTAAAATGACGCCAAGTACATCAAAGACGCCCATAGCGATTACTTTGCAGGACATGGCGGCAATCATGGATAATACCCTGTCAGCGGTATTAGCCAGACTGCCTGAATTCAGAGGAAAGCGCGATAGCTCTGGGGTTAGACGTAATACAGAGCGCGCAGATGTTTTAAGGCCCATGTCTGATACTGCGTCACAATATGCAGAAGCTGAGGAAGAGCTTCAGTCTGTGGGTGACGTCTCTGACTCGGGGAAACATGATTCGGATATGTCTACTTTTAAAGTTAAGCTTGAGAACCTCCGGGTGTTGCTTGGAGAGGTTTAAGCTGCTCTGAATGACAGTGACACAATTGCAGTGCCAGAGAAATTGTGTAGACTGGATAAATACTATGCGGTGCCGGTGTGTACTGACGTTTTTCCAATACCTAAAAGGTTTACAGAAATTATTACTAAGGAGTGGGACAGACCCGGTGTGCCGTTTTCCCCCCCTCCTATTTTTAGAAAAATGTTTCCAATAGACGCCACCACACGGGACTTATGGCAGACGGTCCCTAAGGTGGAGGGAGCAGTTTCTACTTTAGCAAAGCGTACCACTATCCCTGTCAAGGACAGTTGTGCTTTTTCAGATCCAATGGATAAAAAATTAGAAGGTTACCTTAAGAAAATGTTTATTCAACAAGGTTTTATCCTGCAGCCCCTTGCATGCATTGCTCCTGTCACTGCTGCTGCGGCGTTCTGGTTTGAGTCTCTGGAAGAGGCCTTTCAGACAGCTACTCCATTGACTGAAATACTTGACAAGCTTACAACACTGAAGCTAGCTAATTCTTTTGTTTCTGATGCCATTGTTCATTTGACTAAACTAACGGCTAATAATTCTGGATTCGCCATCCAGGCGCGTAGGGCGCTATGGCTTAAATCTTGGTCAGCTGACGTGACTTCAAAGTCTAAATTGCTTAACATTCCCTTCAAGGGGCAGACCCTATTCGGGCCTGGTTTGAAGGAAATTATTGCTGACATTACTGGAGGTAAGGGTCATACCCTTCCTCAGGACAGGGCCAAATCAAGGGCCAAACAGTCTAATTTTCGTGCCTTTCGAAACTTCAAGGCAGGTGCAGCATCAACTTCCTCTGCTACAAAACAAGAGGGAACTTTTGCGCAATCCAAGCCGGCCTGGAAATCTAACCAGGCCTGGAGCAAAGGCAACCAGGCCAGAAAGCCTGCTGCTGCCTCTAAGACAGCATGAAGGAACGGCCCCCTATCCGGCAACGGATCTAGTAGGGGGCAGACTTTCTCTCTTCGCCCAGGCGTGGGCAGGGATATCTTCTGGACTTCAAAGCTTCCCCCCCACAAGGGAGATTTCACCTTTCGAGATTATCTGTAAACCAGATAAAGAAAGAGGCATTCTTACGCTGTGTGCAAGACCCTAATAATGGGAGTGATCCATCCAGTTCCACAGATGGAACAAGGACAGGGATTTTATTCAAATCTGTTTGTGGTTCCCAAAAAAGAGGGAACCTTCAGACCAATTTTGGATCTAAAGATCTTAAACAAATTCCTCAGAGTTCCATCGTTCAAAATGGAAACTATTCGGACAATCCTACCTATGATCCAGGAGGGTCAGTACATGACCACAGTGGATTTGAAGGATGCTTACCTTCACATACCGATTCACAAAGATCATCATCGGTTCCTAAGGTTTGCCTTTCTAGACAGGCATTACCAGTTTGTCGCTCTTCCCTTCGGGTTAGCTACAGCCCCAAGAATTTTTACAAAGGTTCTGGGGTCTCTTCTGGCGGTCCTAAGACCATGGGGCATAGCAGTGGCCCCTTATCTAGACGACATCCTGATACAGGCGTCAAACTTCCAAATTGCCAAATCTCATACGGACATAGTGTTGGCATTTCTGAGGTCGCATGGGTGGAAAGTGAACGAGGGAAAGAGTTCTCTATCACCCCTCACAAGGGTTTCCTTCCTAGGAACTCTGATAGATTCTGTAGAAATGAAAATTTACCTGACGGAGTCCAGGTTATCAAAGCTTCTAAATTCCTGCCATGTTCTTCACTACATTCCACGCCCTTCGGTGACTCAGTGCATGGAAGTGATCGGCGTAATGGTAGCGGCGATGGACATAGTGCCATTTGCGTGCCTACATCTCAGACCGCTGCAATTATGCATGCTCAGTCAGTGGAATGGGGATTACACAGATTTGTCCCCTCAGCTAAATCTGGATCAAGAGACCAGAGATTCTCTTCTCTGGTGGCTATCTCGGGTCCATCTGTCCAAAGGTATGACCTTTCGCAGGCCAGATTGGACAATTGTAACAACAGATGCCAGCCTTCTAGGTTGGGGTGCAGTCTGGAATTCCCTGAAGGCTCAGGGATCGTGGACTCAGGAGGAGAAACTCCTCCCAATAAATATTCTGGAGTTAAGAGCAATATTCAATGCTCTTCTAGCTTAGCCTCAGTTAGCAACCCTGAGGTTCATCAGATTTCAGTCGGACAACATCATGACTGTGGCATACATCAACCATCAAGGGGGGACCAGGAGCTCCCTAGCGATGTTAGAAGTCTCCAAGATAATTCGCTGGGCAGAGACTCACTCTTGCCATCTATCAGCGATCCATATCCCAGGTGTAGAGAACTGGGAGGCGGATTTTCTAAGTCGTCAGACTTTTCATCTGGGGGAGTGGGAACTCCATCCGGAGGTGTTTGCTCAATTGGTTCATCGTTGGGGCACACCAGAATTGGATCTCATGGCGTCGCGCCAGAACGCCAAGCTTCCTTGTTACGGATCCAGGTCCAGGGACCCAGAAGCGATGCTGATAGATGCTCTAGCAGCACCGTGGTTCTTCAACCTGGCTTATGTGTTTCCACCATTTCCTCTGCTCCCTCGACTGATTGCCAAAATCAAACAGGAGAGAGCATCGGTGATCTTGATCGCGCCTGCGTGGCCACGCAGGACCTGGTATGCAGACCTGGTGGACATGTCATCCTTTCCACCTTGGCCTCTGCCTCTGAGACAAGACCTTCTACTACAAGGTCCTTTCAATCATCCAAATCTAATTTCTCTGAGACTGACTGCCTGGAGATTGAACGCTTGATTTTATCAAGGCGTGGCTTCTCAGAGTCAGTCATTGATACCTTAATACAGGCACGAAAGTCTGTAACCAGGAAAATCTACCATAAGATATGGCGCAAATATCTTCATTGGTGTGAATCCAAGAATTACTCATGGAGTAAGGTTAGGATTCCTAGGATATAGTCCTTTCTCCAAGAGGGTTTGGATAAAGGATTATCAGCTAGTTCTTTAAAGGGACAGATTTCTGCTCTGTCTATCCTTTTGCACAAGCGTCTGGCAGAGGTTCCAGACGTCCAGGCATTTTGTCAGGCTTTGGTTAGAATTAAGCCTGTGTTTAAACCTGTTGCTCCTCCATGGAGCTTAAACTTGGTTCTTAAGGTTCTTCAAGGAGTTCCGTTTGAACCCCTTCATTCCATTGATATCAAACTTATCTTGGAAAGTTCTGTTTTTGATGGCTATTTCCTCAGCTCGTAGAGTCTCTGAGTTATCAGCTTTACAATGTGATTCTCCTTATCTGATTTTCCATACAGATAAAGTAGTTCTGCGTACAAAACCTGGGTTTTTACCTAAGGTAGTTTCCAACAAGAATATCAATCAAGAGATTGTTGTTCCATCATTGTGTCCTAATCCTTCTTCAAAGAAGGAACGTCTTTTACATAATTTGGACGTAGTCCGTGCTTTAAAGTTTTACTTACAAGCGACTAAAGATTTTCGTCAAACATCTTCCCTGTTTGTTGTTTACTCTGGACAGAGGAGAGGTCAAAAGGCTTCGGGAACCTCTCTTTCTTTTTGGCTTCGGAGCGTAATACGCTTAGCCTATGAGACTGCTGGACAGCAGCCCCCTGAAAGGATTACAGCTCATTCTACTAGAGATGTGGCTTCCATCTGGGCCTTTAAAAATGAGGCTTCTGTTGAACAGATTTGCAAAGCGGTGACTTGGTCTTCGCTTCATACCTTTTCAAAATTTTACAAATTTGATACTTTTGCTTCTTTGGAGGCTATTTTTGGGATAAAGGTTCTACAGGCAGTGGTCCCTTCCGTTTAAGTACCTGCCTTGTCCCTCCCTTCATCCGTGTACTTTAGCTTTGGTATTGGTATCCCACAAGTAATGGATGATCCGTGGACTGGATACACCTAATAAGAGAAAACATAATTTATGCTTACCTGATAAATTTATTTCTCTTGTGGTGTATCCACTCCACGGCCCGCCCTGTCCTTTTAAGGCAGGTCTAAATTTTAAACTACAGTCACCACTGCACCCTATGGTTTCTCCTTTCTCGGCTAGTTTCGGTCGAATGACTGGATATGGCAGTTAGGGGAGGAGCTATATAGCAGCTCTGCTGTGGGTGATCCTCTTGCAACTTCCTGTTGGGAAGGAGAATATCCCACAAGTAATGGATGATCCGTGGACTGGATACACCACAAGAGAAATAAATTTATCAGGTAAGCATAAATTATGTTTTTTCTCCCTTTAGCAGAGAGTTATGGCTTTTTTTTCTTTATTAAGCAGAGAATAAAAGCTTTTTCTTTTATTCCCTTTATTACCACGCCGCTGGTTTAACAGCGTGTCTCATGGTGCTCAGCTCCTCCCTTCTAGCCCATGCTTTCAGTGGAGGTGAGTGGTAGACTTGTCCCTCTAAGTGATTTCCTGGCTATGCAGCTCTATTATACACTAACTGAGTATAATATAGATTGGCTTGCTCCTTTTCTGCTCCTGCGCTGCTGTTAGCTAATCTGTGAGCTGAAGGGGGCACGTTTTGAAAATACATAAATATTTGTATGATTTTGCTTAATTTTTTTATTCAACTGAACTTTGCTGCTGTTTCACTTTGAGATTTTCCAGAGTTTTCTGTTACCAATACATAAAACGATGGAAAACTTCAAAGTGAAACAGCAGCAAAGTTCAGCTAAATAAAAAAATGTAAGTAAGCAAAATCTTTAAAATATTTATGTATTTTCAAAACATGCCCCCTTCAGCTCACAGATTAGCTAACAGCAGCGCAGGAGCAGAAATAAAATCTGTGGGTCTCTATTCACAGTGCCGGGCGGTGCACTCAGTGATGCGCATATGTGGTGGGCTCTGGCGTGTCTCAGCTCAACAGAACAGTTTCTCTACGCGGTTGCTCTGGTCACTGAGGTGGGTACTGTGAGACTGATATATATAGTGGTTCAAGGGGTCACGCTGATGATCAACAGGATGTCTGATTTTTTTTTATGGCTACCAGTACCGGCGCAGGGGTTTAGTACTCACTCCTCTTGTTGAAATTCATGTCATGTTATTTTCTTTATATCGGCAACCACTCCAAGGGCTTCGTTAATGTAATAAATAATTATATTAAAAAATGTCAACATACAATTTTAAACAACTTTTCTATTAACTTCTATTATCCAATTTGCTTCATTCTCTTGGTATCGTTTGTTGAAGGAGCAGCAATGCACTACTGTTTCTAACTGAACAAATGGGTGAGCCAATGACAATCAGTGTATATATGCAGCCACCAATCAGCAGCTAGAACCTAGGTTCTTTGTTGCTCCTGAGCTTTGCTGGATAAACCTTTCAGCAAAAGATAAAAAAGAAAAGGAAGCAAATTAAATAATAGAACTAAATTGTGAAGTTGTTTAAAATGGAATGCTCTGTCTAAATCATGAAAGAAAGAACGTTTTTGGGTTTCATGTCTCGTTAAGATGAAGTTTTAGGAATTTTTAATCTGTTGTTAGCTAAAAAGGTATTGAGCATGTAGGTGCAAACTTTCCCAGGTTATACTGAACATTTGGGGACATAAAAGTGTCCTATAAAAATCCTAAAATAGGTTACATTTGTAAAAAGTTGTTCTGTCTTGTTTTTTAAAGTGAAACTGCAACTGCATGTCCCTCTCTTGTTATGTACCTACCACTTACCACACAGCTGGTACTGAACTGGATGCAGGAACATATACTGTATGTACCTGTAACCAATACAATACAAATATTGCAGTAAGTGGCAGGCATTTACATAATGAATGTTAAATATTACATAAAAAAAATATATATATGGGTTTTTTTATAGCAAAATTTTGTTTTACCTCCTAGGAAGTTTTGAAAAATTAATTTTACAAAGAAATCCATTTTGTACTTTGAAAGATATACATATATACATACATATATATCTGAGAATCTGAAAATATAGAAACCACTTATCGTTACCCCAGCAGGGTCAGAGAAAATGTAAAGAAGTAGCAGTCATCAATCTCTCTGAATACTCTTTGTCCAACACTGAACTGGAATTATTAAACAAGGGTTTATCATACGCACCAGTGCACAATTTTGATTTGGTCAACACTTTAATTGACATTAACAAGTTTGTTAGAAAGATAGTTTTGAGACAGCACTTTCAACACACAGACAATAACTGAAACCACAACTCATAATTTATTTTCATCCACTCAGGACTCCTCGCCCACTATCCAACCCTTTTCTGTAGGGTTAAAATTTACAGATTTGTTAGATTTAACAAATCTTGTTACGTTAGAACATGAATCACTCAGACACACCGATCTTCTAACTAATAAAAGCACAAATTTTTCCTTTAAAAGTACTTCTCACTTTTATCCTATACATTCAAGACACCATTTATTGGACACGTATCAGAGAGTTGTAGAAAGGGAACTGACTGATCTGTATAGATCAGTTGATTATAACCCTTTAAACATCAATGCAGATAATATTACTAAAACACAGAGAAGAGCACTGACCAAACTTCAGAAAAATGACAATATTGTCATAGTCCAAGCGGACAAAGGAGGGGCTGTAGTACTATTAAATAAAAATGATTATGTGGAAGAAATCAATTCACAGCTTAGTGACAGCCAATTATATACTAAACTTAGTTTCAACCCTACTAATTCTTTCAAAAATAAACTAAATCATTTGTTAGATTTTGCAGTAGAACATCATTTTATGGACAAGGAACTGGCTGATTATTTGTGCACGAGCCAACCACCCCTTATTTCAGGATTGTACCAAAAATACATAAGGGTCTGGAAAAACCACCTGGCGGGCCCATAGTGGCCAGCACAGGGTCCCTGTGTGAAAGACTGGGTGGTTGGCTCGATCACACACTTCAACCAACAATGTTGGCTCTCCCAGGATACATCAGGGACAGCGCACATTTAATAACACAACTTACAGACATAAGCTGGAAAGACACATATACATGGACTACCATTGATGTCGCTGCCCTTTATTCAAACATTCCCCACACGTTGGGCCTTAGAGCAGTGGACGCTATGTTACATAGACATTCTAACTATGGAGATGAATTTATATCTTTCATAGTCCAGATCACTGAATTCTTACTACAACATAACTTCTTCATGTATCAAGGAGATTACTACTTACAAAGATGTGGCACAGCGATGGGGGCTAAATTTGCCCCCGCCTATGCCAACATCTACATGGGGTGGCTAGAACTTAATCGTATTTTCTCCAATTCTTTTCCCTATACGGGCAATGTCATCTTGTATGGCCGCTTTATAGATGATATCATAATCATTTGGCACAACCATGATGAGCATTCAGCGGATAAATTTATAGATTATATGAACCTTAACAACTACAACTTGACATTCACAGCGAATAAAAGCGCAACCAGTATTGACTTTTTGGACCTCTGTATAGAGAGTAGGGGGTGACAAAATGTATACATCCACTTATCGAAAACCATTGGCACGCAATGCGATTTTGCGGGCTGATTCTTGTCACCTCTCTCACCTTAAGAGGGGTATCCCAAAGGCACAATACTTACGATTGCGACGAAACTGTACTGAATTGAACCAATACCATATACAAGCACAGGAACTGACACCCCGATTAGTAGAAAGGGGTTACCAGAAACACTTACTAACACGTATTCAAGCACAGGTAGGGAGGATAAACAGACAGGATTTACTTACAACCACTACTAACACCAAGAATGAGACTAGTGCATTCACTCGAACAAGCACCCATAGGAATATGCTATTCATCACCCAGTTTAGCAAACAATACCAGCAGATTTGTAGAATAGTAAAAAAGAACTTGACCATCCTCAAAGGTGATGAAATACTATCAGAAATCCTTACACAGGGAGTTAGGTGTGTAGCCAGAAAACTGTGTGATATTACAAGAAAGAATTTTGCGGGTAAACCAACTACCAATACTAACTGGTTAAGTCCCAGACCTGGCTGTTTTAAATGCGGGCATGTCCCCTGTAAAGGTTGCACCTGCATTACAGTGACTAACACCTTCTCTTCTAACATTACTAAACAATCTTTTCTTATAAGAGATAGGATAGATTGTAATTCAAAGTATGTAATTTATCTTATTGTCTATCCTGCTCCAGCCAATATGTTGGTATCACCACCCGTCCACTAAAGGATAGGATCCGAGAACATCTACGCTCCTTAGATGAAAAAGAACCAAAAACCCCTGTTGCAAAACATTTTAGATCTCATGGCATAGGTCCCAAATACTTTTCTTTTATTGGTATAGACATCATAAAAAAACATCCCCGAGGGGGTGACAGAGAAAAAAATCTCAGAAAAAAAGAAATATTTTGGATAGTAAAATTACATACCAGGGCCCCAGAGGGAATAAATAAAAGAATGGATGTGGATCTTTTCACTGAATAATTTTATACATTTTGTCCTAGCACTAAATGGTCCAAGTCCAGATGCAAAAACTACCAAATGATTACACACAAAAAAAGTTTGGGTTACCCATAAGTAATAGCATCTTTTCCCATAGATTATTTTGATTGTTTAGATCATGTATAGACCTTAGATATAACCTTTAGAGTGTTCCAATTTGATCCCTAGCAAAATAGCTAGAGTTTTTCTCTTCCTCCTTGACTTATTTATATTCATATCTATGCATATCCTTTAAATAACACTAAAGTTAGTTATTTGTATAATTTTTAGGATATGTGATTGTCTTAGTTTGTAAGGTTCTAGTTAGCTGTGTATTGTCACTGCAGTTTTTGTCACTGCCCTAATGTACTTTCAATTGACAACTGTAGTGAGATGTTGATTTACTGCGGTGACATTACACAACACCACTGTTATTTAGTTTCTTTTATCAAGGTTATCAGTTTAGCAATGAAAGCTTTTAAACCATTTTTTGTCACATAGAGTAATCCTTTATTATAGATATCTAATATGGCAATTCCTCAACCTATTAGTATATATTGCCTAATTGTTGTTATACCAACTACTTTCAACTTATATGGTATAGCAAAAAAACATAATTTATGCTTACCTGATAAATTTATTTCTCTTGTAGTGTGTTCAGTCCACGGGTCATCCATTACTTATGGGATATATTCTCCTTCCCAACAGGAAGTTGCAAGAGGATCACCCAAGCAGAGCTGCTATATAGCTCCTCCCCTCACATGTCATATCCAGTCATTCGACCGAAACAAGACGAGAAAGGAGAAACTATAAGGTGCAGTGGTGACTGGAGTTATAATTTTAAAATTTAGAACCTGCCTTAAAAAGACAGGGCGGGCCGTGGACTGAACACACTACAAGAGAAATAAATTTATCAGGTAAGCATAAATTATGTTTTCTCTTGTTAAGTGTGTTCAGTCCACGGGTCATCCATTACTTATGGGATACCCATACCAAAGCTAAGTACACGGATGAAGGGAGGGACAGGGCAGGAACATTAAACAGAAGGAACCACTGCCTGTAGAACCTTTCTCCCAAAACCAGCCTCCGAAGAAGCGAAAGTGTCAAATTTGTAAAATTTGGAAAAAGTATGAAGTGAAGACCAAGTTGCAGCCTTGCAAATCTGTTCAACAGAGGCCTCATTCTTAAAGGCCCAGGTGGAAGCCACAGCTCTAGTTGAATGAGCTGTAATTCTTTCAGGAGGCTGCTGTCCAGCAGTCTCATAGGCTAAACGTATTATGCTACGAAGCCAAAAAGAGAGAGAGGTAGCCGAAGCCTTTTGACCTTGTCAAAAATCTTTAGTTGCCTGTAAGTAGAACTTCAGAGCACGGACCACGTCTAGATTATGCAAAAGACGTTCCTTCTTTGAAGAAGGATTAGGACATAATGATGGAACAACAATCTCTTGATTGATATTCCTGTTAGAAACAACCTTAGGTAAAAACCCAGGTTTAGTACGCAGTACTACCTTGTCTGAATGAAAGATCAGATAAGGAGAATCACAATGTAAGGCAGATAACTCAGAGACTCTTCGAGCCGAGGAAATAGCCATCAAAAACAAAACTTTCCAAGATAAAAGCTTAATATCAATGGAATGAAGGGGTTTAAACGGAACACCCTGAAGAACTTTAAGAACCAAGTTTAAACTCCACGGAGGAGCAACAGCTTTAAACACAGGCTTAATTCTAGCCAAAGCCTGACAAAAGGCCTGGACGTCTGGATTCTCTGCCAGACGTTTGTGTACAAGAATAGACAGAGCTGAAATCTGTCCCTTTAGCGAACTAGCGGACAAACCTTTTTCTAAACCCTCTTGTAGAAAAGCCAATATCCTAGGAATCCTAACCTTACTCCATGAGTAACTCTTGGATTCGCACCAATATAAATATTTACGCCATATCTTATGGTAAATTTTTCTGGTCACAGGTTTCCGAGCCTGTATTAATGTATCAATAACCGAATCCGAAACCCCCCGCTTAGATAGAATCAAGCGTTCAATTTCCAGGCAGTCAGCCTCAGAGAAATTAGGTTTGGATGGTTGAAAGGACCCTGAATTAGAAGGTCCTGCCTCAGAGGAAGAGACCATGGTGGACAGGACGACATGTCCACTAGGTCTGCATACCAGGTCCTGCGTGGGCACGCAGGCGCTATCAGAATTACCGATGCCCTCTCCTGTTTGATCCTGGCAATCAGTCGAGGTAGCAACGGAAATGGAGGAAACACATAAGCTATGTTGAAAACCAAAGGGGCTGCTAATGCATCTACCAGCACCGCTCCCGGGTCCCTGGACCTGGATCCGTAACAAGGAAGCTTCGTGTTCTGGCGAGATGCCATGAGATCCAAATCCGGTTTGCCCCAACGACGAATCAGTTGAGCAAATACCTCCGGGTGAAGTTCCCACTCTCCCGGATGAAAAGTCTGGCGACTTAGGAAATCCGCCTCCCAGTTCTCTACGCCTGGGATGTAAATCGCTGACAGGTGGCAAGAGTGAGACTCTGCCCAGCGAATTATCTTCGAGACTTCCAACATCGCTAGGGAACTCCTGGTTCCCCCTTGATGATTGATGTAAGCCACAGTCGTGATATTTTTTGACTGAAATCTGATGAACCTCAGTCTTGCTAACTGAGGCCAAGCTAGAAGAGCATTGAATATTGCTCTTAATTCTAGAATGTTTATTGGAAGGAGTTTCTCCTCCTGAGTCCACGAACCCTGAGCCTTCAGGGAATTCCAGACTGCTCCCCAGCCTAGAAGGCTGGCATCCGTTGTTACAATCGTCCAATCTGGTCTGCGAAAGGTCATTCCTTTGGACAGATGAACCGGTGACAACCACCAGAGAAGAGAATCTCTGGTCTCCTGGTCCAGATTTAGCAAAGGGGACAGATCTGAGTAATCCCCGTTCCATTGACTGAACATGCATAGTTGCAGCGGTCTGACTATGTCCATTGCCGCGACCATTAAGCCGATTACCTCCATGCACTGAGCTACTGATGGGCTTGGAATGGAATGAAGGACATGGCAAGCATTGAGAATCTTTGATAACCTGGACTCCGTCAGGTAAATCTTCATCTCTACAGAATCTATAAGACTATAAGAGTCCCTTGAAAAGGAACCCTTGTGAGTGGTAACAGAGAACTCTTTTCCACGTTCACTTTCCACCCATGCGACCTCAGAAATGCAAGAACTATCTCTGTATGAGACTTTGCATTCTGAAAACTTGACGCTTGTATCAGAATGTCGTCTAGGTACGGAGCCACCGCTATGCCTCGTGGTCTTAGTACCGCCAGAAGTGAGCCCAGAACCTTCGTAAAAATTCTCGGGGCCGTGGCTAACCCGAAGGGAAGCGCTACAAACTGGTAATGCCTGTCTAGAAAGGCAAACCTTAGGTACCGATAATGATCTTTGTGAATCGGTATGTGAAGGTAAGCATCCCTTAAGTCCACTGTGGTCATATATTGACCCTCTTGGATCATGGGTAGGATGGTTCGAATGGTTTCCATCTTGAACGATGGTACCCTTAGGAATTTGTTTAAGATCTTTAAGTCCAAGATTGGTCTGAAGGTTCCCTCTTTTTTGGGAACCACAAACAGATTTGAGTAAAATCCTTGTCCCTGTTCCGATCGCGGAACTGAGTGGATCACTCCCATGATTAAGAGGTCTTGTACACATTGTAGAAATGCCTCTCTCTTTACTAGGTTTGTTGATAACCTCGAAAGATGAAACCTCCCTTGTGGAGGAGAGGTTTTGAAATCCAGAAGGTATCCCTGAGATATAATCTTCAACGTCCAGGGATCCTGCACATCTCTTGCCCAAGCCTGGGCGAAGAGAGAAAGTCTGCCCCCCACTACATCCGTCTCCGGATAGGGGGCCCTGTCTTCATGCTGTCTTAGGGGCGGAAGTAGGCTTTCTGGCCTGCTTGCCCTTGTTCCATGACTGGTTGCCTTTCCAACCCTGTCTGTAACGAGCAGTAGTTCCTTCCTGTTTTGGAGCGGAGGAAGTTGATGCTGCTCCTGCCTTGAAGTTACGAAAGGCACGAAAATTAGACTGTTTGGCCTTTGGTTTGGCCCTGTCCTGAGGAAGGGCGTGGCCCTTACCTCCCGTAATGTCAGCAATAATTTCCTTCAAGCCGGGCCCGAATAAGGTCTGCCCTTTGAAAGGAATGTAGCTTAGACTTGGAAGTTACATCCGCTGACCAGGATTTAAGCCAGAGCGCTCTGCGCGCCTGTATGGCGAATCCGGAATTTTTAGCCGTAAGTTTGGTTAGATGTACTACGGCATCTGAAACAAACGCATTAGCTTGCTTAAGGGTTCTAACTTTGCTCAAAGCCTCATCCAATGGCTCTGTGCGAATCGCCTCTTCCAGAGACTCAAACCAGAATGCCGCTGCAGCCGTGACAGACGCAATGCATGCAAGAGGCTGCAAAATAAAACCCTGTTGAACAAACATTTTCTTAAGATAACCCTCTAATTTTTTATCCATTGGATCTGAGAAAGCACAGCTATCCTCCACCGGGATAGTGGTACGCTTGGCTAAAGTAGAAACTGCTCCCTCCACCTTAGGGACCGTCTGCCATAAGTCTCGTGTGGTGGCGTCTATAGGAAACATCTTTCTGAATATCGGGGGAGGGGAAAAAGGCACACCGGGCCTATCCCACTCCTTACTAATAATTTCTGTAAGTCTTTTTGGTATAGGAAAGACGTCAGTACACACCGGTACCGCATAGTATCTATCCAACCTACACAATTTCTCTGGGATTGCCACCGTGTCGCAATCATTCAGAGCCGCTAATGCCTCCCCTAGTAACACACGGAGGTTCTCAAGCTTAAATTTAAAATTTGAAATTTCTGAATCCGGTCTCCCCGGATCAGAACCGTCACCGACAGAATGAAGCTCACCGTCTTCATGTTCTGCAAATAGTGACGCAGTATCAGACATGGCTCTCGTGTCATCAGCGCGCTCTGTCCTTAACCCAGAGCTATCGCGCTTGCCCCTTAATTCGGGCATATTATATAATACTTCTTTCATAACGTTAGCCATATCATGTAAAGTGATTTGTAAGGGCCTAGATGTACTTGGAGTCTCAATCCTACGCATCTCCCGAGCGGGAGACGCAGGTACTGACACGTGAGGAGAGTTAGGCGGCATAACTTCCCCCTCGTTGTCTGGTGATAGTTTCTCTATCGGTACAGATTGACTTTTATTCAAAGCAATATCAATACAATTGGTACACATCGTTCTATTGGGCTCCACATTGGCTTTTGAACATGATGAACAAACAGTTTCCTCTGAATCAGACATGTTTAAACAGACTTAGCAATGAAACTAGCAAGCTTGGAAATCACTTTCAATAAGTTTACAAGCAATATAAAAAACGCTGCAGCGCTTCAAAAATACAGATATAATTAAACAATTCTTAACAAGAAGTGTAATATTAGCAGAGGATTGCACCCATTAGCAAAAGGATGATTAACCCCTCAATACCCAAAACGGATAAAAACGGATATCAATTAAGATTTAACGCTTTTAATCACAGTCAAGCACACTGTCACAGATCTGCTGTGACTGATTACCTCCCTCAAAAATGAATTTTGCAGACCCCTGAGCTCTCTAGAGACGTCCTGGATCAAGGAGGAAGAAGCAGGAAGACTGTGCTAGAATTATAACTGCGCAACAAGGCGCTAAAACAAGGTCCCTCCCACTCCTATCACAACAGTGGGAGCCCTGATATAACGGTTTCCATGCAGAAAATATATGTCAGCCATGTGGAAAAAAATCATGCCCAAAGAGATTTATCACCAAAGTACCTCACAAAAACGAATAACATGCCAGTAAACGTTTTATTAAAAAATAATATTTTCCAATGTCATGCAAAGTTATCACTAAGCCTGCTACCAGTCGCTACCACTGCAGATAAGGCTTAAGTATTATTTCAGTTTAACAGTATTTTCTCAGTCAAATTCTAGTCCCTAGAAAATAACTTGACTGCGCATACATTTATCAGCCTGATACCAGTTGCCACTACTGCATTTAAGGCTGTACTTACATCATACGGTAACAGCAGTATTTTCTTAGTCAATTCCATTCCCAGAAAATAATGTACTGCACATACCTCATTTGCGGAGGACCCCGCATGCTATTCCCAGTTTCTGAAGTTACCCCACTCCTCAGAATGTCGAGAACAGCCAGTGGATCTTAGTTACGCCTGCTAAGATCATAGAAAAAAAACGCAGGCAGTTTCTTCTTCCAAATACTGCCTGAGATAGAAAAACAGCACACTCCGGTGCCATTTAAAATAACAAACTTTTGATTGAAGAATAGTTAAGTAAAAACTCCAGCTCCTCTCGCGACCTCCTTCTTTGTTGAGGGTTGCAAGAGAATGACTGGATATGACATGTGAGGGGAGGAGCTATATAGCAGCTCTGCTTGGGTGATCCTCTTGCAACTTCCTGTTGGGAAGGAGAATATATCCCATAAGTAATGGATGACCCGTGGACTGAACACACTTAACAAGAGAAATAGTCCTTACTATAATATTATTTGACAAATTTTTTTGCAATGATTATTATTCACTTATTATGTTTTAACATTTGCTTTTGTTCTTTTTTAAGTAATAATGTATGTTTCTAATTTTCAAAAAACATTTTTTCATTTCTGAGAAAAATACTTTGTTGTATATCATTTGTTTATTTTTATACTTATCTTTCTTAAGTAATCTTAAAACAATTTGTTCCTTTATAAATGTACAATGTTTATCATTTTATTTAATGTTTTTATTGCTAAATATATGTCATTGTGTTTATTGCAAGATATGAGTGTTGTTTATGTGACCTATGCAGGAGCTGACACCCTTTCACAATTGCCACTAGCCTACTATTGGCCCATTGAAATCTGTATAGACTATTTGTTGATTGGCTGCTAGCCCCTATATAGGGCCTGACTTACCTAGATTCTTTAGCCTCTGATGAAGCGCATGTACGCATGCGCGAAACGCGTCAGGTGTTCATCTGAACCTGCACCTGTTATTTGGCAATTTGGCTGAATAAAAATACCTTTGCATCAAGTTTCCAGTCTCCGGGTCTCCTATTTTCTTTCCCCCTGGTGGGATACACCTTCTTCATTATATATATATATATATATATATATATATATATATATATATATATATATATATATATATATATATATATATATATATATATACACACACATATATATATATATATATATAAAAACTCTACCTTTTATAGATAGTCTGTCCCTTACCACACTGTCTTTTGGTTAAAATTATTTTGCGAATCAGGACAAGTAGATTGTGTTCCTGCTTTAGTCCCTTGGACAAGAAGTTTTTTTTAAAAAAAAATTCCACACCCCTGCTTAAGCCCATGTACCCCCTGCCTTAAGAATGTTCCATAACAGGCCCACAGATCTTGGTGACTAACATCACATCACATATCAGCAGTCCTCATTGAGGTGAAAGTGTAATCAAATATTACAGCATAAAACATTTAGCTATCAGGACGATATTTGTACAGCTTTACCTGCACTCAAAGGGGTTTTATACTAACCCCATCAGACGGAAATGCAAATGTTCAGTATTCAGCGACAATGGGCAAACAAAATTGGCAACTTTACTGTGTACCATAGAAATATACTGGCTGGCTGTCTACTCTGTGTATCTGCATTATTCCTTCATAAAGATATACAGAAACAGCCCTAATTAACCTCAATCAAGAAAGACAAGATAAACACATAGGTTTCATTTTATTTGTGATTTAACTAGAAATTATGTCCCTGCTGGAGCCAGGGTGGCTCTCCACTTGCTCAGTTTGATATTTTCAAATCACCAGAAGAAGCAAAGGAAGCAGATAAAAATAAACACCATTCTGAAACTCCCAGAAGCTAATCCTGCATATCATGCAAGTGTTTGATGAGTATCCATGATTCTGCAATACACACTGAGCTCAGGCTTCAGCGCAACTGCTGAAACCTGCATCGCCCGTAATTTCACCCTGCACATCGGAGAATCCAATAAACTGCCTTAAGTTGGATAAACTAGCGATTTCCAGAAATGTACGTAAATACAAATTTCTGGAGTCGCCAGTGACTTACAGCACTTTAGAAAAAATGTAAAATCTCCGGTAAAAATCTAAACCCGCCTCCCAAAATTAAACCTGACACATAAAACCCCTATATCCGCCATCAAACCCATATCAGAACTAATGATAAATGTATTAACCCCTAACTCCCCACATCACAATCGGACTAATTAAACTATTACCCCTAATCCGCCATCCCCCCACCATCGCAATCCAACTAATAAATGTATTAACCCCTAATCCGCTAACCCTCACAACACAAACCTAATTAACCTATTAACCCCTAAACTGACAACCCTCAACGCAAATAACTAATTTAATTACAAAGCCCCCTAACCTAACACCCCATAAATTAACCCCAATTATATTAAATTAAAAAATACTAAAGGGCCATACTACCCAAATGTTTAAACACTTGAAAGTGATGTAATATAGCTGTAAAAAGTATACTGTATAAAATATACTGTGTGTGTGTATATATATATATATATATATATATATATAAAAAAATATATATCCAGGAGGGTCTAAGGTACATTCATTGTAGCATCACAGGCAAACTGAAAGCTAACATGCTTCGGCTATAGCACCATAATCATAGCTAATTCAGTACACCTGTGATACTCTTTTAAAAGCAAAACTGGTTAATAATTGGTTTACAAATACACCAATGCCTGGACAGCTAAACATGAACGTATAAAAACTAAATTTATGCTTACCTGATAAATTACTTTCTTTTACGATATGACGAGTCCACGGATTTCATCCTTACTTGTGGGATATTAACCTCCTGCTAACAGGAAGTGGCAAAGAGCACCACAGCAGAGCTGTATATATAGCCCCTCCCTTCCCCTTCCACCCTCAGTCATTCGGCCGAAGGTATAGGAAGAGAAAAGGAAAGGCTAAAAAGGTGCAGAGGTGACTGAAGTTTACAAAAAAGAAAAAGAAAAACCGTCTTAAAAAGAACAGAGTGGGCCGTGGACTTGTCATATCGTAAAAGAAAGTAATTTATCAGGTAAGCATAAATTTAGTTTTCTTTTACAAAGATATGACGAGTCCACGGATTTCATCCTTACTTGTGGGAAACCAATACCAAAGCAATAGGACACGGATGAAAGGGAGGGACAAGACAGGAACCTAAACGGAAGGCACCACTGCTTGAAGAACCTTTCTCCCAAAGATAGCCTCAGAAGAAGCAAAAGTATCAAATTTGGAAAATTTGGAAAAAGTGTGAAGGGACGACCAAGTCGCAGCCTTACAAATCTGTTCAACAGATGCATCGTTTTTAAAAGCCCATGTGGAAGCCACAGCCCTAGTAGAATGAGCCGTAATTCATTCAGGAGGCTGCTGTCCAGCAGTCTCATATGCCAGGCGGATGATACTTCTCAGCCAAAAAGAAAGAGGTATCCGTAGCTTTCTGACCCCTGCGCTTTCCAGAATAAACAATGAATAATGAAGATGATTGACAGAAATCCTTAGTAGCCTGTAAGTAAAACTTTAAGGCATGGACCACGTCCAAGTTATGTAACAGACGCTCCTTCTTAGAAGGAGGATTAGGACACAATGAAGGAACAACAATTTCCTGATTAATATTCTTAGTCGAAAAAACCTGAGGAAGGAATCCAGGTTTGGTACATAAAACCACCTTATCAGAATGAAATATGAGATAAGGCGAATCACACTGTAATGCTGAAAGCTCAGAAACTCTTCAAGCAGAAGAAATAGCAACTAAAAACAGAACTTTCCAAGATAATAGTTTAATATCTATGGAATGCATAGGTTCAAACGGAACCCCTTGCAGAACTCGAAGAACTAAATTCAAACTCCAGGGAGGAGTAATTGGTCTAAATACAGGCTTAATTCTAGATAGAGCCTGACAAAAAGACAGAACATCTGATTCATTTGCCAAACGTTTGTGAAACAGAATTGACAAAGTTGAAATTTGTCCCTTTAAGGAACTTGCTGATAACCCTTTCTCCAATCCTTCTTGGAGAAAAGACAAAATCCTAGGAATCCTAACTTTACTCCATGAGTAACCCTTGGATTCACACCAATAAAGATATTTACGCCATATCTTATGATAGATTTTTCTAGTGACAGGCTTTCTAGCCAGTATCAAAGTATTGATAACTGAATCAGAGAATCCTCGGTTCGATAAAATCAAGCTTCAAACTCCACGCAGTCAGTTGCAGAGAAATTAGATTTGGATGTTGGAAAGGACCTTGAATGAGAATGTCCTGTCTCAACGGAAGTTTCCACGGTGGCAGAGAGGACATGTCCACTAGATCCGCATACCAAGCCCTGCGTGGCCAGTCCACGCAGGCGCTATCAGGATCACTGAAGCTCTCTCCTGTTTGATTCGAGCAATCACGTGTGGGAGGAGAGGAAACGGCGGAAACACATAAGCTAGGCTGAACAACCAAGGTTCTGCCAAGGCATCTATCAGTTCGGCCTGAGGATCCCATGACCGGGATCCGTATCTTGGAAGCTTGGCATTCTGACGAGATGCCATCAAATTCAATTTCGGTCTGCCCCATCTGAGAATCAATGAGGCAAATACCTCCGGGTGAAGTTCCCACTCCCCCGGATTAAAAGTCTGTCGACTTAGAAAATCTGCTTCCCAGTTCTCTACCCCTGGGATGTAGATCGCTGACAGATGACAAGAGTGGGCCTCTGCCCAACTGATTATCTTGGATACTTCTATCATCACTAAGGAACTCCTTGTTCTCCCCTGATGATTGACACAGTCGTTATGTTGTCCGACTGAAATCTGATGAATTTGGCCGAAGCCAACTGAGGCCACGCCTGAAGTGCATTGAATATTGCTCTCAGTTCCAGAATATTGATTGGAAGTAGAGACTCCACCTGAGTCCAAACACCCTGAGCCTTCAGGGAGTTCCAAACTGCACCCCAGCCCAGAAGGCTGGCATCTGTTGTCACTATCACCCACTAGGGTCTGCGGAAACAAGTCCCCTGGGACAGATGATCTGGCGACAACCACCAAAGAAGAGAGTTTCTGGTCTCTTGATCCAGAATTATCTTTGGAGATAAATCTGCATAATCCCTATTCCACTGACCGAGCATGCACAGTTGCAGTGGTCTGTGATGAAAGCGAGCAAACGGAATGATGTCCATTGTCGCTACCATTGATCCATTTACATACACTGAGCCACTGAAGCGCTCGGCAAGTATTCAAAATCTTTGATTTTCTGACCTCCGTCAGAAATACTTTCATGGATACCGAGTCTATCAGAGTTCCCAAGAAATGAACCCTTGTCTGTGGAACAAGTGAAACAAGTGAACTCTTCTCTATGTTCACCTTCCAGCCGTGAGTTCTCAGAAAAGACAACACTGTGTCCATGTGAGATTTTGTCAGATGATATGTTGACGCCTGAATCAGAATATCGTCCAGATAAGGCGCCACCGCTACCCCTTGCGGTCTGAGAACCGCCAAAAGAGACCCTAGAACGTTTGTGAAGATTGTGGGTGCTGTGGCCAACCCGAAAGGAAGAGCCACAAACTGATAATGTTTGTCCAAGAAGGCAAACCTTAGAAATTTGTTTAGACACTTGAGGTCCAAAATGAGTCTGAACGTTCCCTCTTTTTTGGGGACCACAAATAGGTTTGAGTAAAACCCCTGTCCCAATTTTGGAGCAGGACAGATTACTCCCATAGTAAAAAGGTCTTTTACACAGCGTAAGAACGCCTCTCTCTTTTATCTGTTTTGCTGATAATTTTGAAAGATGAAATCTCCCTTGGGAGAAAATCCTTGAATTCCATTTGATAACCATGGGTCACTATTTCTAGTGCCCAGGAATCCTGAACATCTCTTGCCCAAGCCTGAGCAAAGAAAGAAAGTCTGCCCCCTACTAGATCCAGTCCCGGATCGGGGGCTACCCCTTTCATGCTGTCTTAGGACCAGCAGTGGATTTTTAGAATTGTTTACCCTTATTCCAGTTCTGATTGGGTCTACAGACTGACTTAGATTGGGAAAAAATTCCCTTCCTGCTTTGTGGAAGAAGAAGAAGCGGAGGGTCCTCCTTTAAAGGGCCACTAAACCCCAAATATTTTGTTCATGATTCAGATAGAGAATACAATTTTAAACATACCAATTTACTTCTATTATCTAATTTGCTGCAATCTTTAGATATCCTTTGTTAAGTAAATAGTAATGCACACTGGTGAGCCAATCACATGAGGAATCTATGTGCAGCTACCAATCAGAAGCTACTGAGCCTATCTAGATATGCTTTTCAGGAAAGAATATCAAGAGAATGAAGCAAATTAGATAATAGAGGTAAATTAGAAAGTTGTTTAAAATGGTATTCTCTATATGAATCATGAAAGAAAAAAAAATGGGTTTAATGCCCCTTTAAAGTTCCGAAAGGAACGAAAATTATTCAGTTTACCCCTCATTTTAACCGACCTATCCTGAGGTAGGGCATGGCCCTTACCTCCTGTAATATCAGAAATGATCTCCTTCAATTCTGGCTCAAAAAGGGTCTTACCTTTAAAGGGAATAGCTAAAAGCTTATGTTTTGATGACACATCAGCAGACCAAGATTTGAGCCACAATGCTCTACGTGCTAAAATAGCAAATCCTGCATTTTTTGCTGCTAATTTAGCAATTTGAAAAGCGGCATCAGTAATAAAAGAATTAGCTAGCTTGAGAGCCTTAATTCTATCCAGAATGTCATCTAATGGAGTCTCAACCTTAAGAGACTCTTCTAGAGCCTCAAACCAAAAAGCTGCTGCAGTAGTTACTGGAACAATGCAAGCCATAGGTTGTAAAAGAAATCCCTGATTAACAAATAATTTCTTTAGTAGACCCTCTAAATTCTTATCCATAAGATCCTTGAAAGCACAACTATCCTCAATGGGTATAGTAGTACGCTTAGCTAGGGAAGATATAGCTCCCTCTACCTTAGGGACCGTTTGCCATGAGTCCCGAATGGTATCTAATGTAGGAAACATTTTCTTAAAATTAGGAGAGGGAGAAAACGGTATACCTGGTCTATCCCATTCCTTACTAATAATCTCAGAAACTCTCTTAGGAACCGGAAAAACATCAGCGTAAGTAGGAACTTCCAAATATTTATCCATTTTACACAATTTCTCTGGAGGAATCACAATAGGATCACAATCATCCAGAGTCGCTAAAACCTCCCTAAGCAACAGGCGGACGTGTTCAAGCTTAAATTTAAATGACATAGCATCCGAATCTGTCTGAGGCAAAACATACCCTGAATCAGAAATTTCATCCTCAGACAGTAATTCCCTGATCCCCAACTCTGAGGACTGTGAGGGAACATTGGAAATAGCCAATAAAGCATCAGAGGATTCAGTATTTATATTAATACTTGACCTACTGCGTTTACCCTGCAACATTGGTAATTTAGACAATACCTCTGTAAGGGTAGTTGACATAACTGCAGCCATCTCCTGCAGAGTAAAGGAATTAGACGCACTAGAAGTACTAGGCGTCGCTTGTGTGGGCATAAAAGGTTGTGACACTTGGGGAGAATTGGGTGGCATATCCTGATTCTCTTCAGACTGAGAATCCTCCCTAGGCACACTTACTTTATTTAAAATATGCTTTTTACATTGTAAAGCCCTTTCAGTACAAAAGTTGCACATTGTTAGAGGGGGTTGCACAATAGCTTCTAAACACATAGAACAATGAGAAGACTAGTAATACCACAAAAGTAATTTAAACACTTATTTATAGCATAAAATAAACATTAGGAAAAACGTGTACTGTGCCTTTAAGAGGATAAAAAGTGAACAATTTTTCCAAAATGCACAAAAAAACGTTAAATTATTCCCAAATTTAACTTAATATCGATGGTTAATCCAAAAACTACTGCACCCAGAAGCAAGGGCAGAAATAAGGCTTTAGAAGTACTTATATCAACATGTAGTAAAAAGATAGATAAAAATACACTCTGCACCACGCCAAAGCTCTGCTGTGGCGCCTACCTGCCCCCAGGGTACTTCGAATCAAGTTTCCAACCCTTCAGATCAGCTACACAGTCCAGGAGCCACTGAGTTACTGTTTGCTGCTGCTAAGCCTGAAGAAAGTCGGAGTAGGCCCAAACAACACCACATGGAAATGCAGTTTTGCACTAAAGTAAAAATACACACACAATACAACCCTCAAGCATAAAACCAATAATTTTTAAGTGCCAAAAATAAAAAAAACATAAAACATCGTTTTTTTATATTGTCTCCCATGTCACAAAATGCCCAAATATCAACTAATGATAAATATAAAATAGGGACTCCAGTAACACCCTCTTATTAAAATAGGTTTTACTGCTTACCCCATTCCCATACAGGGATATAATGCCAGCCAGTTCTGATACACCAAGTCTCCTCAGAAAAAAAGGCTGCACATACCTTAATGATGCTTGTAGCATGAAACCGGTCTCCACAATGAAGATGTCTCATGGTTACCTTCAGAAGTCTTGTGGGAACCAGCGTGGATCTTAGTTACAAATGCTAAGATCATCAAACCTCAGGGCAGAAATCTTCTTCCATATCCCCCTGAGGAAAATAGTACGCACCGGTACCATTTAAAATAAAAAACTTCTTGATTGAAGAAACTAAAACTAACAACTCACTTTACCATGTCTTCCTAGTATAACACAGACAAAGAGAATGACTGGGGGTGGAGGGGAAGGGAGGGGCTATATAAACAGCTCTGCTGTGGTGCTCTTTGCCACTTCCTGTTAGCAGGAGGTTAATATCCCACAAGTAAGGATGAAATCCGTGGACTCGTCATATCTTTGTAAAAGATATGTAACCCATACTTCGACCTCACATCATCATTGCCTGTACCTAAGAGTGAATGAATTGTGCTTTACTATGTAATACAGGCAATAAAGCCTGATAAAAAAATAATTAAATATAGAGTTTTAAGCGCCCAATCAAAAATACATAACAATTATATAAATAGGATACTGTGGTTTGCTTGCATTTAAATTCCACCATCCATATTTCCATATAACGGACGCCAAATAAATTACAACTACTCAGAAATGTGTAGACATCAAATGTATAGATATGTATAAATGCAGATAAACAATCATGAGCTTCCTTATGGAGCAAAGT
Source organism: Bombina bombina (assembly GCF_027579735.1). NCBI lineage: Eukaryota > Metazoa > Chordata > Amphibia > Anura > Bombinatoridae > Bombina > Bombina bombina. The sequence continues at coordinate 262,017,738 of NC_069499.1, read as the reverse complement.
CAAAATGATAAACAAATGTAAATACATAGGAATCCTTTGCAGAAATGAAAACCCAATAGGAGGATGATAAAAATTACATTACATACTTGAACATATTTAATTAGAGAGTTAATAAGTTAATAAATAAGGCTCAACAGGGCAGGAGATGAAAAATCCTAGATAGTATAGTACAGTGTAAAAAAAACATAATTTATGCTTACCTGATAAATTCCTTTCTTCTGTTGTGCGATCAGTCCACGGGTCATCATTACTTCTGGGATATAACTCCTCCCCAACAGGAAATGCAAGAGGATTCACCCAGCAGAGCTGATATAGCTCCTCCCCTCTACGTCAGTCCCAGTCATTCGACCAAGAATCAACGAGAAAGGAGTAACCAAGGGTGAAGTGGTGACTGGAGAATAATTTAAAAGATATTTACCTGCCTTAAAAAACAGGGCGGGCCGTGGACTGATCGCACAACAGAAGAAAGGAATTTATCAGGTAAGCATAAATTATGTTTTCTTCTGTTATGTGCGATCAGTCCACGGGTCATCATTACTTCTGGGATACCAATACCAAAGCAAAAGTACACGGATGACGGGAGGGATAGGCAGGCTCATTATACAGAAGGAACCACTGCCTGAAGAACCTTTCTCCCAAAAATAGCCTCCGAAGAAGCAAAAGTGTCAAATTTGTAAAATTTGGAAAAAGTATGAAGCGAAGACCAAGTTGCAGCCTTGCAAATCTGTTCAACAGAGGCCTCATTCTTAAAGGCCCAAGTGGAAGCCACAGCTCTAGTGGAGTGAGCTGTAATTCTTTCAGGAGGCTGCTGTCCAGCAGTCTCATAGGCTAAACGTATTATGCTACGAAGCCAGAAAGAGAGAGAGGTAGCAGAAGCTTTTTGACCTCTCCTCTGTCCAGAATAAACGACAAACAGGGAAGAAGTTTGGCGAAAATTTTTAGTTGCCTGCAAGTAGAACTTGAGGGCACGAACTACATCCAGATTGTGTAGAAGACGTTCCTTCTTTGAAGAAGGATTTGGACACAAGGATGGAACAACAATCTCTTGATTGATATTCCTGTTAGTAACTACCTTAGGTAAGAACCCAGGTTTAGTACGCAGAACTACCTTATCTGAGTGAAAAATCAGATAAGGAGAATCACAATGTAATGCTGATAACTCAGAGACTCTTCGAGCCGAGGAAATAGCCATTAAAAACTGAACTTTCCAAGATAACAATTTTATATCAATGGAATGAAGGGGTTCAAATGGAACACCTTGTAAAACGTTAAGAACTAAGTTTAAACTCCATGGCGGAGCAACGGCTTTAAACACAGGCTTGATCCTAGCTAAAGCTTGACAAAAGGCCTGGACGTCTGGATTTTCTGACAGACGCCTGTGTAACAAGATGGACAGAGCTGAAATCTGTCCCTTTAATGAACTAGCCGATAAACCCTTTTCTAAACCTTCTTGTAGAAAAGACAATATCCTAGGGATCCTAACCTTACTCCAGGAGTAACGTTTGGATTCGCACCAGTATAGGTATTTGCGCCATATTTTATGGTAAATCTTTCTGGTAACAGGCTTCCTAGCCTGGATCAGGGTATCAATAACCGACTCAGAAAAACCACGCTTTGATAAAATCAAGCGTTCAATTTCCAAGCAGTCAGTTTCAGAGAAGTTAGATTTTGATGTTTGAATGGACCCTGTGTCAGAAGGTCCTGTCTCAGAGGTAGAGACCAAGGTGGACAGGATGACATGTCCACTAGATCTGCATACCAAGTCCTGCGTGGCCATGCAGGCGCTATTAGAATCACAGATGCTCTCTCTTGTTTGATTTTCGCAATCAATCGAGGAAGCAGCGGGAAGGGTGGAAACACATAAGCCATCCCGAAGTTCCAAGGTGCTGTCAAAGCATCTATCAGAACCGCTCCCGGATCCCTGGATCTGGACCCGTAGTGAGGAAGCTTGGCGTTCTGGCGAGACGCCATGAGATCTATCTCTGGTTTGCCCCAACGTCGAAGTATTTGGGCAAAAATCTCCGGATGAAGTTCCCACTCTCCCGGATGAAAAGTCTGGCGACTCAAGAAATCCGCCTCCCAGTTCTCCACTCCCGGGATGTGGATTGCTGACAGGTGGCAAGAGTGAGACTCTGCCCAGCGAATTATCTTTGATACTTCCACCATTGCTAGGGAGCTTCTTGTCCCTCCCTGATGGTTGATGTAAGCTACAGTCGTGATATTGTCCGACTGAAACCTGATGAACCCCTGAGTTGTTAATTGGGGCCAAGCTAGAAGGGCATTGAGAACTGCCCTCAATTCCAGAATGTTTATTGGAAGGAGACTCTCCTCCTGATTCCATAATCCCTGAGTCTTCAGAGAATTCCAGACAGCGCCCCAACCTAGCAGGCTGGCGTCTGTTGTTACGATTGTCCAGTCTGGCCTGCTGAATGGCATCCCCCTGGACAGGTGTGGCCGATAAAGCCACCATAGAAGAGAATTTCTGGTCTCTTGATTCAGATTCAGGGTAGGGGACAAATCTGAGTAATCCCCATTCCACTGACTTAGCATGCACAATTGCAGCGGTCTGAGGTGTAGGCGTGCAAAAGGTACTATGTCCATTGCCGCTACCATTAAGCCGATCACCTCCATGCATTGAGCTACTGACGGGTGTTGAATGGAATGAAGGACACGGCATGCATCCTGAAGCCTTGTTAACCTGTCTTCTGTCAGGTAAATCTTCATTTCTACAGAATCTATAAGAGTCCCCAAGAATGGAACTCTTGTGAGAGGAAAAAGAGAACTTTTCTTTTCGTTCACTTTCCATCCATGCGACCTTAGAAATGCCAGAACTAACTCTGTATGAGACTTGGCAGTTTGAAAGCTTGAAGCTTGTATTAGAATGTCGTCTAGGTACGGAGCTACCGAAATCCCTCGCGGTCTTAGTACCGCCAGAAGGGCACCCAGAACCTTTGTGAAGATTCTTGGGGCCGTAGCCAATCCGAATGGAAGAGCTACAAACTGGTAGTGCCTGTCTAGGAAGGCAAACCGTAGATACCGTTGATGATCTTTGTGAATCGGTATGTGAAGGTAAGCATCTTTTAAATCCACTGTGGTCATGTACTGACCCTTTTGGATCATAGGTAAGATTGTCCGAATAGTTTCCATTTTGAACGATGGAACTCTTAGGAATTTGTTTAGAATCTTTAAATCTAAGATTGGCCTGAAAGTTCCCTCTTTTTTGGGAACCACAAACAGGTTTGAGTAGAACCCTTGTCCTTGTTCCGACCGCGGAACTGGATGGATCACTCCCATTAATAACAGATCTTGTACACAGCGTAGAAACGCTTCTTTCTTTATCTGGTTTGTTGACAACCTTGACAGATGAAATCTCCCTTTTGGGGGAGATAATTTGAAGTCTAGAAGGTATCCCTGAGATATGATCTCCAGCGCCCAGGGATCCTGAACATCTCTTGCCCAGGCCTGAGCGAAGAGCGAAAGTCTGCCCCCCACTAGATCCGGTCCCGGATCGGGGGCTCTCGGTTCATGCTGTCTTTGGGGCAGCAGCAGGTTTCCTGGCCTGTTTGCCCTTATTCCAGGACTGGTTAGGTTTCCAGCCTTGCCTGTAACGAGCAACAGCTCCTTCCTGTTTTGGTGCAGTGGAGGTTGACGCTGCTCCAGGTTTGAAATTCCGAAAGGGACGAAAATTAGACTGTCTAGCCTTAGATTTGGCTTTGTCTTGAGGTAGGGCGTGGCCCTTACCTCCTGTAATGTCAGCGATAATTTCTTTCAACCCGGGCCCAAATAAAGACTGCCCCTTGAAAGGTATATTAAGTAATTTAGACTTAGAAGTAACATCAGCTGACCAGGATTTTAGCCACAGTGCTCTACGTGCCTGTATGGCGAATCCAGAGTTCTTAGCCGTAAGTTTGGTTAAATGTACTACGGCCTCCGAAATGAATGAATTGGCTAGTTTAAGGACTCTAAGCCTGTCCATAATGTCGTCTAGCGTAGATGAACTAAGGTTCTCTTCCAGAGACTCAATCCAAAATGCTGCCGCAGCCGTAATCGGCGCGATACATGCAAGGGGTTGCAATATAAAACCTTGTTGAACAAACATTTTCTTAAGGTAACCCTCTAATTTTTTATCCATTGGATCTGAAAAAGCACAGCTATCCTCCACCGGGATAGTGGTACGCTTAGCTAAAGTAGAAACTGCTCCCTCCACCTTAGGGACCGTTTGCCATAAGTCCCGAGTAGTGGCGTCTATTGGAAACATCTTTCTAAATATTGGAGGGGGTGAGAACGGCACACCGGGTCTATCCCACTCCTTAGTAACAATTTCAGTTAATCTCTTAGGTATAGGAAAAACGTCAGTACTCGCCGGTACCGCAAAGTATTTATCCAACCTACACATTTTCTCTGGTATTGCAATGGTGTTACAATCATTGAGAGCTGCTAAGACCTCCCCTAGTAATGCACGGAGGTTCTCCAATTTGAATTTAAAATTTGAAATATCTGAATCCAATCTGTTTGGATCAGAACCGTCACCCACAGAATGAAGCTCTCCGTCCTCATGCTCTGCAAGCTGTGACGCAGTATCAGACATGGCCCTAGTATTGTCAGCGCACTCTGTTCTCACCCCAGAGTGATCACGCTTGCCTCTTAGTTCTGGTAATTTAGACAAAACTTCAGTCATAACAGTAGCCATATCATGTAATGTTATCTGTAATGGCCGCCCAGATGTATTAGGCGCCATAATATCACGCACCTCCCGGGCGGGAGATGCAGGTACTGCCGCGTGAGGCGAGTTAGTCGGCATAACTCTCCCCTCGCAGTTTGGTGAAATTTGTTCACATTGTACAGATTGACTTTTATTTAAAGTAGCATCAATACAGTTAGTACATAAATTTCTATTGGGCTCCACCTTGGCATTGGAACAAATGACACAGATATCATTCTCTGGGTCAGACATGTTTAACACACTAGCAATAACTTGCAACCTGGTTATAATCTTTTTTAACAAAAAACGTACTGTGCCTCGAAGAGGTACTTAAACGATTAAATGACAGTTGAGATAATGAACTGAAACAGTTATAGCATCAAGTTTAAAATAACATAACTTTTAGCAAAGGTTTGTTCCCATTAGTAAATAACTAAATTTGACATAAAAAATTATAGAGTAACGTTTTTATTCACAGTCAATAAAAATTCTCACAGCTCTGCTGAGAGAATGTACCTCCCTTCAAAGAAGTTTGAAGACCCCTGAGATCTGTCAGTGAACCGGATCATGCAGGAAATATAATAGTAGCTGACTGGAATTTTTTGATGCGTAGCAAAAGAGCGCCAAAAACGGCCCCTCCCTCTCACACACAGCAGTGAGGAGAAACGAAACTGTCACAATTTAAAACAGACAACTGCCAAGTGGAAAATAATGCCCAAACATTTATTTACTCAGTACCTCAGCAATGTAAACGATTCTACATTCCAGCAAAAACGTTTAACATGACAATATTTATTAAAAGGATTAGTGACCTTTAACAGAGTAGTTCCGGTGAAAAACCATTCCCAGAATACTGAAGTGTATACATACATGTCATTATAACGGTATAGCAGGATTTTTTCATCAATTCCATTCAGAAAATAAAAACTGCTACATACCTCAATGCAGATTCATCTGCCCGCTGTCCCCTGATCTGAAGCCTTTACCTCCCTCAGATGGCCGAGAACAGCAATATGATCTTAACTACTCCGGTTAAAATCATAGTAAAAAAACTCTGGTAGATTCTTCTTCAAACTCTGCCAGAGAAGTAATAACACGCTCCGGTGCTATTGTAAAATAACAAACTTTTGATTGAAGTCATAAAAACTAAGTATAATCACCATAGTCCTCTCACACATCCTATCTAGTCGTTGGGTGCAAGAGAATGACTGGGACTGACGTAGAGGGGAGGAGCTATATCAGCTCTGCTGGGTGAATCCTCTTGCATTTCCTGTTGGGGAGGAGTTATATCCCAGAAGTAATGATGACCCGTGGACTGATCGCACATAACAGAAGAAACATAATTTATGCTTACCTGATAAATTTATTTCTCTTGTAGTGTATCCAGTCCACGGATCATCCATTACTTGTGGGATATTCTCCTTCCCAACAGGAAGTTGCAAGAGGATCACCCACAGCAGAGCTGCTATATAGCTCCTCCCCTCACTGCCATATCCAGTCATTCGACCGAAACAAGACGAGAAAAGAGAAACCATAGGGTGCAGTGGTGACTGTAGTTTAATTAAAATTTAGACCTGCCTTAAAAGGACAGGGCGGGCCGTGGACTGGATACACTACAAGAGAAATAAATTTATCAGGTAAGCATAAATTATGTTTTCTCTTGTTAAGTGTATCCAGTCCACGGATCATCCATTACTTGTGGGATACCAATACCAAAGCTAAAGTACACGGATGATGGGAGGGACAAGGCAGGAACTTAAATGGAAGGAACCACTGCCTGTAGAACCTCTCTCCCCAAAACAGCCTCCGAAGAAGCAAAAGTGTCAAATTTGTAAAATTTTGAAAACGTGTGAAGCGAAGACCAAGTCGCAGCCTTGCAAATCTGTTCAACAGAGGCCTCATTTTTAAAGGCCCAGGTAGAAGCCACAGCTCTAGTAGAATGAGCTGTAATCCTTTCAGGGGGCTGCTGTCCAGCAGTCTCATAGGCTAAGCGTATTATGCTCCGAAGCCAAAAGGAGAGAGAGGTTGCCGAAGCTTTTTGACCTCTCCTCTGTCCAGAGTAAACGACAAACAGGGCAGATGTTTGACGAAAATCTTTAGTAACCTGTAAGTAAAACTTCAAGGCACGGAATACGTCCAGATTATGCAAAAGACGTTCCTTCTTTGAAGAAGGATTAGGACACAATGATGGAACAACAATTTCTTGATTGATATTCCTGTTAGAAACCACCTTAGGCAAAAACCCAGGTTTGGTACGCAGAACTACCTTGTCTGAATGAAAAATCAGATAAGGAGAATCACAATGTAAGGCAGATAACTCAGAGACTCTTCGAGCCGAGGAAATAGCCATCAAAAACAGAACTTTCCAAGATAAAAGTTTAATATCAATGGAATGAAGGGGTTCAAACGGAACTCCCTGAAGAACTTTAAGAACCAAGTTTAAGCTCCACGGGGGAGCAACAGTTTTAAACACAGGCTTAATCCTAACCAAAGCCTGACAAAATGCCTGGACGTCTGGAACTTCTGCCAGACGCTTGTGCAAAAGAATAGACAGAGCAGAGATCTGTCCTTTTAAAGAACTAGCTGATAAGCCTTTGTCCAAACCCTCTTGGAGAAAGGACAATATCCTAGGAATCCTAACCTTACTCCATGAGTAACTCTTGGATTCACACGAATAAAGATATTTACGCCATATCTTATGGTAGATTTTCCTGGTGACAGGCTTCCGAGCCTGTATTAAGGTATCAATGACTGACTCGGAGAAGCCACGCCTTGATAGAATCAAGCGTTCAATCTCCATATAGTCAGTCTCAGAGAAATTAGATTTGGATGATTGAAAGGACCTTGTATTAGAAGGTCCTGCCTCAGAGGCAGAGTCCATGGTGGAAGAGATGACATGTCCACTAGGTCTGCATACCAGGTCCTGCATGGCCACGCAGGCGCTATCAGAATCACCGATGATCTCTCCTGTTTGATTTTGGCAATCAGTCGAGGGAGCAGAGGAAACGGTGGAAACACATAGGCCAGATTGAAGAACCAAGGATGTCGTCTAGATACGGAGCCACCAGAAGTGAGCCCAGAACCTTTGTAAAAATTCTCGGGGCAGTGGCCAACCCGAAGGGAAGAGCTACAAATTGGTAATGCCTGTCTAGAAAGGCAAACCTTAGGAACCGATGATCTTTGTGAATCGGTATGTGAAGGTAGGCATCCTTTAAGTCCACTGTGGTCATGTACTGACCCTCTTGGATCATGGGTAGGATGGTCCGAATAGTTTCCATTTTGAATGATGGAACTCTGAGGAATTTGTTTAAGATCTTTAGATCCAAGATTGGTCTGAAGGTTCCCTCTTTCTTGGGAACCACAAACAGATTTGAATAAAATCCCTGTCCTTGTTCCGTCCGCGGAACTGGATGGATCACTCCCATTACTAGGAGGTCTTGCACACAGCTTAGGAATGACTCTTTCTTTATCTGGTTTGCTGATAACCTTGAAAGATGAAATCTCCCTTGTGGAGGAGAAGCTTTGAAGTCCAGAAGATATCCCTGAGATATGATCTCCAACGCCCAGGGATCCTGAACATCTCTTGCCCACGCCTGGGCGAAGAGAGAAAGTCTGCCCCCCACTAGATCCGTTTCCGGATAGGGGGCCGTTCCTTCATGCTGTCTTGGGGGCAGCAGCAGGCTTTCTGACCTGCTTGCCCTTGTTCCAGGCCTGTCTGGAATGAGCAACAGTTCCCTCTTGTTTTGAAGTGGAGGAAGTTGATGCTGCTCCTGCCTTGAAATTTCGAAAGGCACGAAAATTAGACTGTTTGGCCTTTGATTTGGCCCTGTCCTGAGGAAGGGTATGGCCCTTGCCTCCAGTAATGTCAGCAATAATTTCCTTCAAGCCAGGCCCGAATAAGGTCTGCCCCTTGAAAGGAATGTTGAGTAATTTAGACTTTGAAGTCACGTCAGCTGACCAGGATTTAAGCCATAGCGCCCTATGTGCCTGGATGGCGAATCCGGAATTCTTAGCTGTTAGTTTAGTCAAATGAACAATGGCATCAGAAACAAATGAGTTAGCTAGCTTAAGCGTTCTAAGCTTGTCAATTTCATTCAATGGAGCTGTCTGGATGGCCTCTTCCAGGGCCTCAAACCAGAATGCCGCCGCAGCAGTGACAGGCGCAATGGATGCAAGGGGCTGTAAAATAAAACCTTGTTGAATAAACATTTTCTTAAGGTAACCCTCCAATTTTTTATCCATTGGATCTGAAAAAGCACAACTGTCCTCAACCGGGATAGTGGTACGCTTTGCTAAAGTAGAAACTGCTCCCTCCACCTTAGGAACCGTCTGTCATAAGTCCCGTGTAGTGGCGTGTATTGGAAACATTTTTCTAAATATAGGAGGTGGGGAAAAGGGCACACCGGGTCTATCCCACTCCTTGCTAATAATTTCTGTAAGCCTTTTAGGTATAGGAAAAACGTCAGTATACACCGGCACCGCATAGTATCTATCCAGTCTACACAATTTCTCTGGAATTGCAACTGTGTTACAGTCATTCAGAGCAGCTAATACCTCCCCAAGCAATACACGGAGGTTCTCAAGCTTAAATTTAAAATTAGAAATCTCTGAATCAGGTTTCCCCGAGTCAGAGATGTCACCCACAGACTGAAGCTCTCCGTCCTCATGTTCTGCATACTGTGACGCAGTATCAGACATGGCTCTAACAGCATTTGCGCTCTCTGTATCTCTCCTAACCCCAGAGCTATCGAGCTTGCCTCTTAATTCAAGCAATCTAGATAATACATCTGACAGGGTATTATTCATGATTGCAGCCATGTCCTGCAAGGTAATCGCTATGGGCGTCCCTGATGTAATTGGCGCCATATTAGCGTGCGTCCCCTGAGCGGGAGGCGAAGGGTCTGACACATGGGGAGAGTTAGTCGGCATAACTTCCCCCTCGACAGAACCCTCTGGTGATAATTCTTTTATAGATAAAGACTGATCTTTACTGTTTAAGGTGAAATCAATACATTTAGTACACATTCTCCTATGGGGCTCCACCATGGCTTTCAAACATAATGAACAAGTAGGTTCCTCTGTGTCAGACATGTTTAAACAGACTAGCAAGCTTGGAAAACACTTTAAAACAAGTTTACAAGCAACATAAAAAACGTTACTGCGCCTTTAAGAAACACAAATTTTCCCAAATTTTGAAATAACAGTGAAAAAATGCAGTTACACTAACAAAATTTTTACAGTGTATGTAATAAGTAAGCAGAGCATTGCACCCACTTGCAAATGGATGATTAACCCCTTAATACCAAAAACGGAATAATAAATGACAAAAACGTTTTTTAAACAGTCACAACAACTGCCACAGCTCTACTGTGGCTTTTTACCTCCCTCAATACGACTTTTGAAGCCTTTTGAGCCCTTCAGAGAAGTCCTGGATCATGCAGGAAGAAGCTAGATGTCTGTGTCTGTAATTTTTGCTGTGCAAAAAAACGCTAAAATAGGCCCCTCCCACTCATATTACAACAGTGGGAAGCCTCAGGGAACTGTTTCTAGGCAAAATTCAAGCCAGCCATGTGGAAAAAACTAGGCCCCAATAATTTTTATCATCAAACATATGTAAAAAACGATTAAACATGCCAGCAAACGTTTTAAAATACACTTTTATAAGAGTATGTATCTCTATTAATAAGCCTGATACCAGTCGCTATCACTGCATTTAAGGCTTTACTTACATTACTTCGGTATCAGCAGCATTTTCTAGCAAATTCCATCCCTAGAAAAATATTTTAACTGCACATACCTTATTACAGGAAAACCTGCACGCTATTCCCCCTCTGAAGTTACCTCACTCCTCAGAATATGTGAGAACAGCAAAGGATCTTAGTTACTTCTGCTAAGATCATAGAAAACGCAGGCAGATTTTTCTTCTAAATACTGCCTGAGATAAACAGTACACTCCGGTACCATTTAAAAATAAACTTTTGATTGAAGAAATAAACTAAGTATAAAACACAGTCCTCTTACGACCTCCATCTTAGTTGAGAGTTGCAAGAGAATGACTGGATATGGCAGTGAGGGGAGGAGCTATATAGCAGCTCTGCTGTGGGTGATCCTCTTGCAACTTCCTGTTGGGAAGGAGAATATCCCACAAGTAATGGATGATCCGTGGACTGGATACAATTAACAAAAGAAAAGGTGTATTTTTGTAAAAAAAAGGTCCAAAAATATATGTCATATATAAGGAATACTAATTATTATTATTATTATCAGTTATTTGTAGAGCTCCAACAGATTCCGCAGCGCTGGTACTAACTTGCAGGACCCACTCAGTGAATACATGCATGAGCATACATATATACAAGCTGTGTATGCTATACAGTTTTGAGCATTGAGTGAGAATCCTGACTTGGATTATTTACATGTATTGGGCTACTAGTGAACTCTTCTGCTATTGTATATATATATATATATATATATATATATATATATATATATATATATATATATATATATATATATATATATATATATATATATATATATATATATACACACACTAGAGCTGCGCATCTTCACTTGTCTCACGATTCGATTCGATTACGATTATCATTGTAACGATTCGATACGATTCGATTCTACGATGCATCGCGATGCATCACGATTACTGCCCATGATTTTCATGATCTTGTTCTATTTCATATTTTATATATATATATATATTTATATGTGTGTATATATATATATATATATATATATATATATATATATATATATATATACACACATACACACATATATATATATACATACACACACACACACACATATATATATACATACACACATTTATATATATATATATATATTGTGTGTGTGTGTGTGTGTGTATATATATAATAATCTTTTAAACAACTGTGTAAGATGGAAGAGCACTTATAAACATAATACTACAATATGCACAGAAATGTATCTGTAGATTTATTTTACAAAGGAAAACCAGCAGCAGTGTACTCACTCAAACATTCTCACGGAGTACATGCAGACATCTGAAACCTGACCCAGAGAGCATTACCAATAGACCTCCTCTCACACAAATGTTCCGGTCAGGAATTTTTATGACACCTATCCTAAAGAGCCGACAGCAGCCTCATGTAAACAGTGAATCTTTTCTTGTATTATCGATTCACTGTTTACTGTTGCGGTCTCTGCTGCATGTTTCCTCTCTGTCAGAACCCTAGCCCAAACAAGCATTTGAGGGTTGCTGTAAAACTTTTGACTTACTGTATCTAATAGCAACCCTCAAATGCTCGTTTGGGCTAGGGTTCTGACAGAGAGGAAACATGCAGCAGAGACCGCAACAGTAAACAGTGAATCTATAATACAAGAAAAGATTCACTGTTTACATGAGGCTGCTGTCGGCTCTTTAGGATAGGTGTCATAAAAATTCCTGACCGGAACATTTGTGTGTGAGAGGAGGTCTATTGGTAATGCTCTCTGGGTCAGATATCTGCGCAGTGTGCACAGCAAGTCCTGAATCACAGGAGTTCCCTGAATCACAGGAGTTCCCTGTCAGACTCGCCTGGCATGTATGGGGTTAATGGTGCCTATCTGGGAGTTGCCTGTTCTATGTCACCTGTCTTTATATAATATAAGCCTTTCCAAGCCGCCTCCTCCCCTGTATGTCAGTTCGTTTATTTTTTTATTGCAAGTACTGTGAGTTTGCCCTCCCTTCACTGACTGCTGCTTTATTTAATACTATTGGTATTGGTAGTACTAGCAGTCAGTGCCTATCGCTGTTCTACATTATCAGCAGCTAATTCAGAGGGATTATATGAATTCCTGTGACACTGGCTACCGAGAGCCTCTCTCTGACGTGCACAATATTGCACTACGTAGAACAGTGATAGGCACTGACTGCTAGTACTACCAATACCAATAGTATTAAATAAAGCAGCAGTCAGTGAAGGGAGGGCAAACTCCCAGTACTTGCAATAAACAAACTGACATACATGGGAGGAGGCGGCTTGGAAAGGCTTATATTGTGGCTCCATAACAGTGAAGTTTAAAAACGGAGCAATGAGTAAACCAGAGTGTTCCATTTCCTCACATACCGCGGGGGTCAGATAAGACACCAACGATGGCTGCTTGCAATAAAAATATAAACGCAATGACATACAGGGGAGGAGGCGGCTTGGAAAAGCTTATATTGTGGCTCCATAACAACAGTGAAGTTTAAAAACGGAGCAATGAGGAAAACAGGAAACTGACAGTACAAGACCCATTTCCTCACATACCGAATCCCCTGCCCATGACGTCACTGACCCGGAATCGATTAAGAGCCTTCACTGCATCGATGCAGAATCGTTCACTGCTGCATCGTGATGCATCGGTGTGACGATTATTTTTGACAGCCCTAATATATACATACATACACACATCACACACACACATATATATATATATATATATATATATATATATATATATATATATATATATATATATATATATATATATATATATATATATATATATATATATATATATATATATACACATACAGTGGATATAAAAAGTCTACACACCGCTGTACAACTCAATTGAAAAACAAACTGAAATCTTTTAGTGGAGGGAAAAAAACAAAACAAAAAAAACTAAAATAATGTGCGTGCATAAGTGTGCACACCCTCTTATAACTGGGGATATAGCTGTGTTTAGAATTAAGCAATCACATTCAAAATCATGTTAAATAGGACCCAGTACACACCTGCCATCATTTAAAGTGCCTCTAACCCTTAAATAAAGTTCAGCTGTTCTAGTAGGTCTTTCCTGACATTTTCTTAGTCGCGTCCTACACAAAAGCCATGGTCCGCAGAGAGCTTCCAAAGCATCAGAGGGATCTCATTGTTAAAAGGTATCAGTCAGGAGAAGGGTACAAAAGAATTTCCAAGGCATTAGATATACCATGGAACACAGTGAAGACAGTCATCATCAATTGGAGAAAATATGGCACAACAGTGACATTACCAAGAACTGGACGTCCCTCCAAAATTGATGAAAAGACGAGAAGAAAACTGGTCTGGGAGGCTGCCAAGAGGCCTACAGCAATATTAAAGAAGCTGCAGGAATATCTGGCAAGTATTGGCTGTGTGGTACATGTGACAACAATCTCCCGTATTCTTCATAAGTTTGGGCTTTGGGGTAGACGGCAAGACGAAAACCTTTTCTTACGAAGAAAAACATCCAAGTCCGGCTACATTTAGCAAAAACACATCTGAAGTCTCCCAAAAGCATGTGGGAAAAGGTTTTATGGTCTGATAAAACCAAGGTGTACTTTTTGGCCATAATTGCAAAAGATATGTTTGGTGCAAATACAACACTGCACATCACCAAAAGAACACCATACCCACAGTGAAGCATGGTGGTGGCAGCCTCATGCTTTGGGGCTGTTTTTCTTAAGCTGGAACTGGGGCCTTAGTCAAGGTAGATGGAATTATAAACAGTTCAAAATACCAGTCAATATTGGCACAAAAGCTTCAGGCTTCTGCTAGAAAGCTGAACATGAAGAGGAACTTCATCTTTCAGCATGACAACGACCCAAAGCATACATCCAAATCAACAAAGGAATGGCTTCACCAGAAGAAGAGTAAAGTTTTGGAATGGCCAAGCCAGAGCCCAGACTTGAATCGGATCTGAGTGAAAATCTGTGAGCTGTGCACAGGAGATGCCCAAGCAATCTGACAGATTTTGAAAGTTTTTGCAAAGAAGAGTGGGCAAATCTTGCCAAGTCAAGATGAGCCATGCTGATAGACTCATACCCAAAAACACTGAGTGCTGTAATAAAATCAAAAGGTGCTTCAACAAAGTATTAGTTTAAGGGTGTGCACACTTATGCAACCATATTAGTTTATTTTTTTATTTTTGCTTCCCTCCACCTAAAAGATTCTGAAAAAGTTCTGAAATGATTTATCTTTGTCTCATTTTTTTACATAACAGAAACCTGATATTTTAACAGGGGTGTGTAGACTTTTTATATCCACTGTATATACACACACATATATATAAAACAAAGAAGAGTCCAGACAGGGAGCTCAAAGCACACACATATATATATAAAACAAAGAAGAGTCCAGACAGTTAACTCAAAGCAAGTGAGTATTTATTTACAGTGTCAGTTAGAAGCTCCTAAAATTATTATTGATAGGCAAATGGCTATGACAGATAGCAGAGAAAGGGCTGGGGTGGGCGTCTGACGCGTTTCAACTTCTTAGAGCCTTAATCATAGACATGATTATATATATATATATATATATATATATATATACACACACACACATATATATATATATATATTAACAAATATCAGAGGGAACGCAATTGCTGTAAAAGAGCTTATATATGAAAAACCGACAGTAAAACTTCTAGTTCTGTCAGTATTTTAATTGTAATGGTGCAGACCCTTACAAATTATTTATCATGGTTAAGAAAGAGGAGAGAGAAATCTAGGAGTGTAGTCCTAGTTAAGAAAAGACAGGGATTTCAGCACTCTTTTTAGAAAATAAAGCTCATAAGACCAACATATGTTTTTAAACAGTGAATTCTTTAATCCAATTGTGAACAGAGAAATCTTCCAGCTATATGTACGCCACTCCCCCAGTGGAAAGGACTCAACACTTATAGTATTCGTTAAAGGGAGTTTGAAAAGAAAGCAAAATTTACTTCTAAATATACTAGAGTTAGTAATATAAACCTGACCGGTCAGGGGTGCGCATTTAGTACATGGAAAACAGCCAAACACTACATAAATTTGTAGATTGACACCTATATATAACCTCTACACCCTGCTGCTCACAGAACCCCTTTTAAAGAGGTATAACCTGGGCAGGTATGAAAGAATGGGATCTAAGAGGTTAACTAAGGGTATCAGGAACAGAAGCAGGTCACAGCTTATTATCGTAATTACAATATGGTATGCAATGAATAGCGTATAGTGGTATACAGGCATGAAATGTAAAGCCTAAAATTCGAGACTCACTACACCCAGCTGCTCACAGTACTCCAATTAAGGAGAGTATAATACCGGGCAGTACAAAAAGTGGTAATATCTACCAGGATCTAAGTGATCTCTAAGTTAGGCTTTATTTACACTCAACAAAACACATTTAAGCGACTTTTTGCAATAAATACAGACAGTATGTGCCCTTATTATGCTTTTTGGTATTTTGTTAGTTCGTCATGCAAAGCTTTGCTGTAGAAAGGAATAAGCAGAAGTGTAGAGTTGTAGCATAAAGCACACTGCATGATATCTTCTTAATAGTGCTGTGATCGTGGAAATGCTGACATATAAAGCTGCATGCAAGGAAACATTGTAGCAAGCAGAAGAGAAAGCAATTCAAATGCTGTTTGTTAGAAG